>NW_020173215.1:6200245-6261357 GCF_003031525.2 Neophocaena asiaeorientalis asiaeorientalis
CACTATCTGGGCTGCAACCCTCCACAATTCTGGGAGCACCATTCACATCCTAGTCTATGCAGATGGGCCCCCCAGAGGTTATGTGTCTCTGTGTCTCTGTATGAAGAGACCCTCAGTACTATACTTGTTATTTTGTAACTCTACAGTGCCATGGACATTTTTCCCTGTCACTAAATATTGTTATATATCATTATTTTTAATAGTTGTATAGCGTTCCATACTATATAATGTTCCATTGTCTGTAACAGACATACACAACTGATCCCTTCTTTCTCATTATTATGAACAATGTTGTAATTAACTTTTTAAATATATACCTTTGTGAAGGTATCAGATTATATCCTTAGAATAAATTCCTACTTATAGAATAAAATGTATATATGTTATACATTTTGCCACATGTTCCAAAGTACCCTCTTAAGAAGTGCCAGTTTTTACTATATGGGAGTTCTATTTCCTACACCCAATTTACAACAATGGACATTATTATATTCTTTCTCCTTTTTTAATACAACAGGTGAAAATGACATTTTAATAAGTTTTTGCTTTCTTTGCTGGGATTACAAGCAAAGTTGTACATCTGTTTTATAGTTTAATTGCCCATTTGCATTTTTCCATTTGTGAATAACATCTTTATCTTTTGGTCCATTTTTCTATTGGTGGATTTATGCTTTTCCATCAATTTATAAAAGCTACTTAAAAATTAGCAACATATTTATCTAATTCTGGTTTTTATTTTACATTTTAGAAATTCCCTTTTACTTCAAGGCCCTTCCACTATTAACATTAGATCATAAGAATGAGACATTGCTACAGATGAACCAGTTTGCAAGGCAGAAATAGAGACACAAATGTAGAGAACAAACGTATGGACACCAAGGGGGGAAAGTGGGGGGTAGAGGTGGTGGGATGAATCAGGAGATTGGGATTGACATATATACACTAATATGTATAAAACAGGTAACTAATAAGAACCTGCTGTATAAAAAATTTAAAAAAAAAGAATGAGACATTGCTTCAGTAAAATGATGAATGGGGAGAAGGCAAAAAATTTAAATTCTTGACTTTGAGTTCCAAAATAAGCACTTGTTATCTATAGAACAGGTGATAATCTCAAAAGTCAAAACATTTGACTGCAAAAAAAAAATTATTTCCTGGTCCATATCTATCATATATGTTGTCAATAATTTTCCTTTCTTAGGTTGTAATTTACCTTCAACCTTTTGGGGGTTTGTTTTGATTTGGTTTTTGTTTATCACCTTATACATCTTTAAACATATTCCTTTGTCTTCTGATTTAAGTATCAACGCTTTGAAAGGTTTCCTAAGACTCCACATCATAAAAATACTCAACTATATTTTCTCCATTATTCTTGTGGCTTTATTTCTTGTAATTAAAACTTTGATGCATCTAAATTCATTTCAGTGCAGAGACTAGAAGAAATCCAGCATTTTTTTTTCCAAATGATTATCAGCTTTCCCAACATCATTCATTAAATAATTTATATTTTCCTTAATACATTTAATGACAGATTTATCATAAGTTAAATTTCTATATACCAGGCTATATCTGAATTCTACTTCATTAATTCATATGGCTACTATTACACCAGACTATTTTAACTGCTAAAACTTCATAATATATGTGATTGATCAAGCATCCCCTCATTAAGATTTATTTTAAGAAATTTCCTGGATATTCTCATATATTTCTTCTTTCAGATAAAATTTGTCAAAGTTTATCCAAAATGAATTTTAAACTTTTTTTATTTAATGAAGTTGTAGATTATTTTTACACTATTGCATCTTCCTATTCAAAATAATTTCCATATTAACATATGGAAATTAATAGCCTTCATATATACAACTAATAACTAGTTAGAGAGGTAAGGGTAGAAAAAAGGCCATTTACAATAGCAACAAAAAAGTTAAAATACTTGGGAAAATTTACCAAGAAATATGCAAAACCTATATTAGAAAAACTTCAGAACACTTCTAAAAGACATAAAGTAGAGCTGAGTAAATAAAAAACCATCCCTTGTTCTTGGATAGAAAGACCTAACATCTTAAAGATGTCAGTTGTCCCTATGCTGATTTATAAATGTAATGCAATCTCTCAATAGAAATACAAACAAGCTTTTTAATGGAACTAAACTATACAGTTGATACTAAACTTCATGTGGAAAAATAAACATTTAAGAATAGTCAGAAAAAACACTAAAAAAGAAAAGCTATGATGGAGCTAGTGGTGACTAACTCTACCAGATATTAAAACACCACAGAACCTCTATAATTAAAATAATGTGGGGTTGGTGTATCAATAGAAAAGTCAAATAGAATAGAAATTCAAATAATAGACTCAAGTACATATTAAACTTTTTTATATGATAAAAATGACACCTTAAGTCACTACAGAAAAAACTGACTTTTTCATGAATGGGATGAACAACTGTTTAGTCACTTGAAAAAAAGATAAATTTAGATCCACACCTCGCAGTACACACACACACATATACACATCTCCAAGAGGAGTAGAGAGCTGAATGCAGAAAATAAAACGATGCAAGTACTAAAAGAAGACATGGTTGAATTCTTCACTGATCAGGTGTAGGAAACAATTTTCTAACCATAACTAAAAATCCAGAAGCAATTTTTAAAAGATTGACAAATTTGACTCCATAAAAATTAACAACTTCATTTGGAAAAAAAAAAGGCAAAGACAACTGACAAACTGAGAAAAAAAATAGTTGCAACATGGATCACAGATAAAGGGCTAATATCTCTAATATATGAAGAATTCTTAAAAATTGAGAGGTAATGGGGAATTTCCTGGTGGTCCAGTGGTTAGGACTTGATGCTTTCACTGTGGTGGCCCCCGTTCAATCCCTGGTTGGGGAACTAAGATCCCACAAGCCCCACAGCACAGCAAAAAAAAAAAAAAAAAAAAAAAAAAAAGATTGAGGGGTAAAAGACCAAAAACATAATAGACAAATGGACAAAGATGTTCATCCTCACTCATGATAAGAGAAATGCAAATTAAAACAACCACTCTCTTGGCAAAGCTTAGGGAAAGGAAAGCAAAGGTAGCAGGGAAAACAAGAGCATAATAGGTGGGGGAAATAGCCCAGTGCTGAGCCCTAGTGATAAAAATGAATAAAAGACACTCCTTGTTCTTGTATGCATAGTTTCTGTCCCCTGAGAATAAAACAGTTTAGGAGTTAGACACAGAAAGTGTAATTTCAGTGTACTCTGCTATGTGCCAGAATGTCATAAGAGCAAAGAGAAGGGGACTTAACAGACTAGGAGGGGAGGACTTCCTGGAGGAAGTGATGCCTAAACCAGTACGAGTGAGTCAGAAGAGGAAAGGGAAGGACAAGTGCAAAGAGTTTGCACTCCATCACATCTATACAAGGTAGCACCATTGTAGTGTCTTAGGAGAAGCTGTAGCAGTTAATTCCACAGCAGATATAATCCTACCGATGGGACCAGCATACCAGATGGCCAGCAGCCATCTCACCTCAACAGTACGAGTTGGTCTCTTTAAGTCTCCTTTACCTAGCTTCCATGACTGACTAGCATTCTCCATAAGTGAGTGGATATATTCCACCAGGTTACAGTGAAGTCTGACTCACCTGGGGGTCATTTGGATTTTTACAATCTGATCATTCTGTGTTGATACTAAAGTGTCCATCCCAAAGTGTAATCTGATTCCCAAACTCCTGGAGAAACCTCACCACAGAGCGCACCTCATGGTATTCAAATGGTCAGATGTGCATTTCAAATACATATATCATTCTCTCTGTAATATACACAACAGATTGCAAAGAGAAATGACTGCTGAATATGAAAACCGGGTAGTAGACTATAGAAATGGTCTGGCCAAGAAATGATGAGGGTCCAACTAGGGCAATCATGATGGAGATGGGGAGGAGGGTCCAGAGTTACCTGAAGTCACAATCCTCCCACTTACAGAGAAATTACTCTTCCCATTATAAGGTTGCAACCTGAAAATATCTTAATCTAGTATTAAATAAATATAATCAAAATATCACATATACAATAGGAGGGTTTTCTTTTTTATTTGCCAACTCAGAATTTGAGCACTGGTTTAATATTTTTATACAAAAAAAACCCCACACACATTAATGAAAATATTCATTGAGGTAGAATTTACCTGGCATCATAACTGTAAAGACTTCATATCAATCTTGTAATTGTAACAATGAAAACACATTCACAAAAGTGGCAGAATTAAAATAATGATCAGATTTCTCATTATGAATGAGCTCATGAAATGAAATTAGCTGCTTCTCCAAAAATATCACTTCGTATTTGTTGCAGAAGAACTGGAAGAGCACAGAGCATTACAGAGAAAATTGGGCTTTTTTCATGTTTGTTTTCTGTCAACTGTGTTATTTGCCAAAAGGAATTTTTCTCTCTTTTTTCCCTTACTCATCTCTTGTTCTTGAATGTAACATGTTAACATTACTTATCACAATAAACTTTAATTGCTTTATATTTATAGACTGCTTAAATTAGTTCCTTTAGTTCTTTTTAGGTGAGAGTCTTCTCTCTCTTACATTTACACAGTTCCCAACCTACTTCACAACTGTTGTGTGTGTGTACATATGGATGTATATACATGTACATATATACATATATAATATACAGTATGTTTTGCAGTGCTTCTTCAGGTATTACATAATATAGGCACATCTTTCTATGAATGTTTGTCTAGCAGCTTAGGAAAGTGACTTTTGCAAACTTTATCACTTGCTATTGAGTTATCAAATCAAAAGTAAGGTTGAGATTGCAGCAACAGTACCTAATTTCAACAGCAAACAAGTGTCTTACACATGTGAGATGAGAATCTCATTAAACTTGCAAAAGTTTTCCTTTTAGAAGTGATGTACATTTTGAAAATTGAGGTATCTGGTATTTTACGACTTGCTTGAGAATTGCTTAAAGTCCTACACCACACAGGCCCTTAACTTTAAGAGTATTTGCCTCTTACCTAATGCCATCTGGTGTAGATCAGTTTATTATATATAGCATCATCTCCAAAGAATTCTCTATATTACTTATAAATATTATAATATGGGTTGTAATAAGTTATGAAAAAATGCAAACACATCTGGAGGTCATTTAACAAAAATCAATAAACCGTTTATGAATTGAGCTATCATTCATATGTTAATCTGATTGGCTCACTAAACATTTCCAGTTTTCACTAAACATTGCCAGTTTGTCCAAACATGCCTCAGAATCGATCAAAAGACTCAGTGGCTACATAAACACTAATTAATTTTTTCATAACACTATTCCTTAGAAAGCTATAATCCTCTTACACTGGTGAATCTTTATTTGGGCAATAGAAATGTGAACACGTCAAGCTACAGTCAAAAGGAAATACAGTTGTAGAGGATTATAACTGTCTATCATCTAGGCAGCCTATATAAGAGAAACTACTCATTAAAGATTACTTTGCCCAAGTTTTCTAAATCCTTACTTCAAACCTCAACGTCCCTTTATCTATGCCAATATAACTATCAGATATTCCCACAGAAAGAGTCCCTTGGACATTTTCAAACCACCAAAGCCACAGTCACACATATTTATAATCCCAATGGACTTGCCCTTGCAAAATTGCAATTGATTTCAGCAAGACACACCCATTCCCCAGAGTACTGTCAGCTTCTCTCATCTACTTTAATGAGAGAAAACATTCTATTAATAAAGCAGGTGGCAACCATTACAAACGTCTTATGAAATATTAAATAGTGGGGGATTTCTCTGAGCCAAGGAACAGTAATAGGCAATATCCACTATGTACAGTGTACTGGCAAAGTCGCTCTTTTATAGACTCTCACCAGAATTGAGTGGTTTGACATCTTACCCTAAAAGACCGGAAGGTCCCTGTTTCTGACAGCCTGCTTTGTGCCAAGCACAGTATTAGACACGTTATATACATTATTATTTTACAGACAAGTAACTACAGGTCACAGTAAATTACTTACTAAAGGACACATAATTATAAAGGGTCAGACTGACTCCAAAATCCAAGCCCTTCCCACTTTACCACACTGTGCATAACCCTAACTGGGGGCACGAAACACAAAAACGTAAAGGCATTCTAAATTAACTCCTGTGTCAGCCCAAATGTACAGAGAGAGCGTAACTCCACTTTGAAGTTAATATGGTTTTTCTCATGAGCCCACACCCCCTGGGTAGTAGGGGAAAAAATTACTAAACATCTGGTTTAAACCTTAGTCCAATCCAGTGATTTGAACTGTCTCCACAGATAGCATCTAGTGGATCCTCTCCACAATACTCTCTCTACCATAGAGCAGCAAGACTCGTTCTAGACCACCAGACAAGTGGCACACCCTCTACTCTACAAATAGAGTGCTTTCAATTTGCTCCTTGATATGTTAAAGGTGATAAATACAGGATTTTAGAAAACCCTTTCTTGTCTAGTAGCTTAGCTTGCAAAAATACAGTCTTGGAGCAAATTTGAATTCAGAAGCTACATTCCTTTCGACACCCTCTCTTTGTCCCCACCCCAAGTGGGATTCCTAGACCAGTCAGATCTAAGGTTATATATTCAGAAATGCAAAAGAGAAGAACATATTAATAAATTTCACACTAGTTTTACCAATAATACAAGCATGGGTGGACGTAGCTAGTACAATAGAACCCCAATTTTGTGAAATTACTTTGCATTTGAAAATATAAACTTTTATTATGACTATCTTGTATATACTATGGAAACAAACAATGGATTATAAATTGTTGCAGAATCTTTTTTTGAAGGGTTTTCCCCCTCAATGTTTTAATTAAAATGTTTAACTGTTAAATTAAGAACCAATTCACAAAATAAATCATATATACATAATATATATATAATTTTCCTTGCACTCCATCCCCCAAGGTAGCAGGATTAATGTAAACACCCTAGTGTGTGTGTTTCCACACCTTTATCCACACTTATACAAACATATATAGACATGCAGAGATAGAAATAGGGGGTTTTGTATCGTTATATAAATAATCTATACACATTACTCTTCAACTTGTTTTCTCATTTAACAGTCTCAATTAACTAGTCAAATTGCTTAAAACAAAGTTCCACACAAATAGTAATGGGCACATGTCAAAATTTCGTTTGACTCATTAATGAGGAAATCAGCAGAATGACAACACTGGTTCAATTTAGATATGAGAAATTTGGACTTATATAAATAGTGAAAAAAGGAATGTCATAAATAAAATTGCTAAATTAAACATAAAAATGGTCATCGTCCTACACGAAAATAAAATCTTAACCTTTGGGGTTATCTCCTTTACTATACAGAAAAAAATAATCACACCTTATTATATTTCTACAAGTTAACCTTTAACTTTACTGAGATGTAAAATGCCTGGGCCCTAATCAATTGTAAACATTAAGTCAGGCCAAGTCTCTCTTCCTCAAGAGAGAGCTAGATGACCCTCAGACTGGGCCTGTTAGAAAATGCTGTAGCAGGATATAAAGATCAGGCAATCATCTTTTTTGCCTTATTTCCAAGTTTTGGAAATATTTTCCTAAACATAGTAGATCATGGATATCCCTCTGGATTTTTTTATATATATATATATATATATATATATATCCAATTCACTTTTTAATAAATGTATAACCAATCCATAGTATAAATGTTCCACAAATAAGCCAATAATCCCCCTACTGATGAACATACAGGGTTTTTTACCAACATTTTGGCAACTGCAAATAATGTTACTTTAATATCTTTGCATATATGTTCTTTGATAGTGATGTTCCTATTCCTAAGATAGAATCTCCAAAGCAGGGGCATCAAAATAAAAAAATATACAAATATTTTAATTTAATAGCTATTGCCAGACTCTTTTATGAGTTTTGACAGTTTGGGATGTAGTCCTGTGGATATTTTTACCCTTGTTAAGTCAAAATAATCCTAACAAGTTTGAAAATGCATGATACCCTTCTGTCTGTGCAATCACAGGAAAAGATAACAAGTAAGTTTCATGCAAAGAACTTAATGACAGGACTTCCCTGGTGGTGCAGTGGTTAAGAATCCGCCTGCCAATGCAGGGAACATGGGTTCCAGCCCTGGTCCGGGAAGATCCCACATGCTGCAGAGCAACTAAGCCCGTGCACCACAACTACTGAGCCTGCGCTCTAGAGCCCAAGAGCCACAACTACTGAAGGCCGCATGCCTAGAGCTGGTGCTCTACAACAAGAAAAGTCACCGCAACGAGAAGCCCATGCACACAACAAAGAGTACCCCGCTCTCACTGCAACTAGAGAAAGCCCGCGCGCTGCAACGAAGACCCAACACAGCCAAAAATGAATGAATTAATTAATTTTTAAAAAAAGAACTTAATGACAATGACTACTCAAACTATGAATCAAAAAAAATAATAAAATAAATGTATACATATTTATCGGTTCACAATAAAATGTTAATTTTTTAATTTGGTTCCCTTGATGATTCTAATTCATTGTATTTGGTACTATTTGGCACTATTGATTTATAAATAAATAGTATGCCTTTTATTAATATGTAATAAGTACTTTGTTTCTTGTCCAGTTCAAGAAAATGCTAAAGTAATCAGACTATGCCAGCATTGTTTCCAAAACATTTGGATCCATGAACATTCAATGGTGGGAAAATTGCCATAGTCTTCATCAGGCTTTGAAAGTCTAACATGAAGCATTTGTTAATATATAAAAGGTAGAAACAACTTACATATCTCTCAGTGTGATTAAATATATTAGGAACTGATTAAATACATTATGGTACATCCATATTCTGTAATACTATGCAGTCATTCCTTCGCCTGTAACATGCTGACCCTGCCTTTGTGCCAGGACTGTTGTTTCAAACACTTGAGGGTACAACAGTACTCGAAAACAGAAACAGTAATTGTTTGGAGGACTGTTTCTTTTTTGTTATGTTTATTTGTTTTGTTTTTTAGATTTCACATGTAAGTGAAATCATACAGTATTTGTCTTTCTTTGTCTGACTTATTTCACTTAGCATAATTCCCTCCAGATTCATCCAAGGTGTCACAAATGGCAGTATTTCCTTCTTTTTATGGCTGAATAATATTCCATTGTATATATATACAACATCTTCTTTATCCATTCATCTATTGATGGGTACTTGGATTGCTTCCGTATCTTGGCTACTGTAAATAATGCTGCAATGAACAAAGGGATGCATGTATCTTTTCAAATTAGTGTTTTTGCTTTCTTCAGAAAAATACCCAAAAGTGGAATTGGAGGATCCTAAGGTAGTTCTATTTTTAACTTTTGAAGGAAGTTCCATAATGTTTTCCTCAGTGGTTGAGCCAATTTAAATTTTCAACAACACTGCACAAGGATTCCCTTTTATCTGCATCCTCACCAACACTTGTTATTTGTTGTCTTTTTTATAATAACCATTCTGATAGGTGTGAGGTGATATCACATTGTGGTTTTGATTTGCACTTCCCTGAGGATTAGTAATGTTGAGTATCTTTTCATGTGTCTGTTGGCCATCTGTATGTCTTCTTTGGAAAAATGTCTATTCAGGTCTTCTGCTCATTCTTTAATGAGGTTGTTTGTTTCCTTGATGTTGAGTTGTATGAGCTTTCTAATATTTTGGATATTAACACCTTATTAGATATATTATTTGCAAATATCTACTCCCATTCAGTAGACTGCCTTTTCTTATTGTTGATAGCTTCCTTCCATGCACAAAAGCTTTTTAGTTTGATGTAGTCCTATTTGTTTACTTTTGCTTTTGTTTCCCTTGCCCAAGGAGACAGGCCCAAAAAAATATTGCTAAGACCAATGTCAAAAAGTGTACTCTTTTCTTCTAGGAGTTTTATAGTTCCAGATCTTACACTGAAGTCTTTAATCTATTTTGAGTTTATTTTGTATATGGTGTGAGAAACTAGACATGTTTGATTCTTTTGCATGTAGCTATCCAGTCTTCCCAACACCATTTATTGAAGAGACTGTCTTTTTCACATTGTATATTCTTGCCACCTTTGTTGTAGATTAATTGACCATATAAGGGTGCATTTATTTCTGGGCTCTCTATTCTGTTCTATTGATCTATGTATCTGTTTTTTGTGCCTGTACATGCAGTTTTGATGACTGTAGCTTTGTAGTGTAGTTTGAAATCAGGGAGTGTGATATCTCCAATTTTGTTCTTCTTTCTCAAGATTGCTTTGGTTATTCAAGGTCATATGTGTTTTCATACAAATTTTAGAATTATTTGTTCTAGTTCTATGAAAAATGCCATTGGTATTTTGATAGGAATTGCATTTAATCTGTAATTGCCTCTGTTAGTATGGTCACTTTAATAGTATTAATTTTTCCAATCCATAAGCACAGTATTTCTTTCCACTTGTTTGTATTTTCTTCAATTTCTTTCATCAACGTCTTATAGCTTTACAAGTATTAGTCTTTTATCTCCTATAGATTTATTCCTAGGTATTTTATTCTTTTCAATGTGATTGTAAATGGGATCATTTTCTTAATTTCCCTTTCTGATAGTTTGTTGTTAGTGTATAGAAACACAACAGATTTCTACATATGAATTTTGTATCCTGCAACATTACCAAGTTCATTGATGAGATCTAGTAGTATTTTGGAGGCATCTGTAGGATTTCTATGTATAGTAGCACATCATTGGCAAACAGTGACAGTTTTACTTCTTCCTTTACAATTTGGATTCCTTTTTTTTTCTTGTCTGACTGCTGTGGCTAGGACATACTATACGATGTTGAATAAAAGTGGCAAGAGAGGGCATCCTAGTCTTGTTCCTGATCTTAAAGGAAATGCTGTCAGCTCTTCCCCATTGAGTATGATGTTGGCTGTAGGTTTGTCATATATGATATTTATTATGTTGAGGTATATTCTCTCTATACCCACTTTCTTGAGAGTTTTATTACAAATGGATATTCAATTATGTCAAAAGCTTTTTCTGCATCTATTGAGATGATCAAATGATTTTTATTCTTCAATTTGTTAATATGGTATATCACATTAATTGATTTATGGATATTAAACCATCCTCGTGTCCTTGAAATAAATCTCACTTGATCATGGTACATGATGCTTTTATGTATTGTTGAATTTAGTTTGCTAATATTTTGTTGATGATTTTTGCATCTATATTCATCAGTGATATTGGAATGTTCTTTATATATCTATTAAGTTCATCTGATTTAACATTTCATTTAATGCCTTTGTTTCCTCATTGATTTTCCATCTGGATAATCTGTCCATTGATATAAGTGGGGTGTTAAAGTCCTTTACTATTATTGTGTTACTATCAATTTCTCCCTTTATGTTTGCTAGTATTTGCTTTGTGTGTTTAGTTGCTCCTAGGCTGGGCACATATATAGTTATAATTGTTATATCTTCTTGTTGGATTGATCCCTTTTTCATTATTGACTGTCCTTCTCTGTCTCTTGTTACAGTCTTTGTGTTAAAATCTACTTTGTCTGATATAAGTATTGCTACCCCAGTTTTCTTTTTGTTCCATTTGCATGGAATTTTCCATCCCCTTTCCATCCTCTCACTTTCAGTCTATGTATATGCTTAGATCTGAAGTGAATCTCTTGTAGACAGCATATATATGGGTCTCTTTTAAAAATCCATTTAGCCACTCTGTATCTTTTGATTGGAGCATTTAGTTCACTTACATTTAAAGTAATTATTGATAGGTCTGTACTTACTGCCACTTTTTCCATTGTTTTCTGATTGTTTGTGTAGTTCTTTTTTGTTCATTTTTTATTCTTTTGCTCTCTTCCCTTGTGATTTGATGACTATCTTTTTTTTTTTTTTGGCTGTGTTGGGCCTTTGTTGCTGTGTGCAGGCTTTCTCTAGTTGCAGTGAGCGGGGGGCTACTCTTCGTTACAGTGAGTGAGCATCTGTCTCATTGCCACGGCTTCTCTTGTTGCAGAGTACAGGCTCTAGGTGCACGGCTTCAGTAGTTGTGGCACGTGGGCTCAGTAGGTGTGGCTTGCGGGTTATAGAGCGCAGGCTTAGTAGTTGTGGCACGTGGGCTTTGTTGCTCCACAGCTTGTGGGATCTTCCTGGGCCAGGGATTGAACCCATGTCCCCTGCATTGGCAGGCAGATTCCTAACCACTGCGCCACCAGGGAAGCCTTTGATGACTATCTTTAAAGTTATGTTTGGATTCCTTTCTCTTTTTTCTGTGTATCTATTATAGATTTTTAGTTTGCATTTGCCATGAGGTTCATATATAACAACGTATGTATATACATGATTATTTTTTAAGTTGATGATCTCTTAAGTTCAAATGCACTCTAAAAACTCTGCATTTTCCCCCTCCCCCCTTCACTCATATTGTTTTTGGCATCATATTTTATATCTATTTGTATTGTGTATCCCTTAACTACTTATAGATGGCTTTACTACTTTGCCTTTTAACCTTCCTAATAGCTTTATAAGTGATTGATCTACTACCTTTACTGTATGTTTGCCTTTACCAATGAGATTTTTCCTTTCATAATTTTCATATTTCTAGTTGTGGTCATTTCTTCTCTGCTTAGAGAATTTCCTTTAACATTTCTTGTAAAGTCAATTTAGTGGTGCTGAAACCATTTAGGTTTTGCTTGTGTGTAAAACTCTTTATCTTCCTTTAAATCTGAAGGATAGCATTGCCAGGTAGAGTATTCTTGGCTGTAATTTTTGTCCTTTCATCACTTTGAATATATCATGCACTCCCTTCTGGCCTGCAAAGTTTCTCCTGAAAAGTCAACACTCAGAAGAAATAATAGCTGCTTTTAATCTCTCTATTTTGACATTTTAATTATAATGTGTCTTGGTGTACACCTCATTGTGTTCATCTTGTTTGGGACTCTCTGTGATTCTTGGACCTGGATGTCTGTTTCCTTCTGAAGCTTAGGGAATGTTTTAGCTATTATTTCTTCTGCCCCTTTCTCTCCCTCTCCTCTCTCTGGGATCCCTATAATGCATAATGCAATGCATTTGATGTTGTCCCAAAGACTTCTTAAACTATCCTCATTTTAAAAAGATTTTTTTTCTCTGTTTAGCTTGGGTGATTTCCACTACTCTGTCTTCCAGTTCACTGATCTGTTCCTATGCATCATTTAATCTACTGTTGATTCCTTCTAATGTAATTTTGATTTCAGTCATTGTATTCTTCAGCTCATTATATTTCCTTTATATTTTCTACCTCTTTCTTAAACTCCTCACTGTGTTCATCCATTCTTCTCCTGAGTTAATTGAGCATCTTTATGATCATTACCTTGAACTCTTTAATAGATTCTTTATCTCTGTTTAGCTCTTCTCCTGGTTTTTTCTTCTTTTTTTTCTTATCCCTTCATTTGGAATGCATTCCTATGTCTCCTCATTTTGCCTAATAATTTTCTGTGATTATTTCTATGTAAGGTAAGTTGGTTACATTTTCCAACCTTGGAGAAGTGGCCTTATATAGAAGACATCTTATGGGGCCCAGCAGCACACTCCCCTCTGGTCACCAGAACTATATGTTATGGTGTGCTTCCTACATGGGCTGTGTCAGCCCTTCTGTTGTGGTGGGGCTGACTACCGTGGGCACACTGGTAGATGGGGATTGCTCCAGCCCAGTTGGCTGTAAGGCCATGCCTCATGTGGTGGCTGCCGGCCCACTTGTGGCTTTGGGAGCTGCAGGGGCCCAGAGCTAGTGCAGGTCAGTGGTGGGCAGTGCCATGTCCCAGCACAGCTGGCTGCAGGCCTGAAGGGGTTTGGGCTGGTGCCAGCCAGCTGGTGGGCAGGTAAGTGCCTAGCGATGATAGGCTAGGGTGGCACTTGCCAGCACCAGTGTCCTCGTGGTAGAACAAGCTCCCCAGAAAGGCTGCCACCAGTGTCTATATTCCCAGGGGGAGCCCCAGTTGCCTCCTGCTTCTCTGGGAGGCTCTCCAAGATCAGCAAGTGGGTCTGACCTAGGCTGTTTTCAAATTACTGCCTCTGTGCAGGGACTCAGAGCATATGAGGTTTTATATGTGCCATTTAAGAGTGGCGTCTCTGGTTCCTACAGCCCTTCAACTCTCCTGTACACAAGCCCTGTTGTCCTTCAAAGCCAAGCATACTGGAACCTTGTCCTCTCAGTGCAGGATGCCCAGGCTTGAAAGCCTGATATGGGGCTCAGACCCCTCACTCCTTGGGGGAGAACCTCTGCAATTGTGATTATCCTCCCATCTGTGGGTCGTCTCAGGGTGGTGGGTGGATCTTGACTGTACTGCATCTTCATCTCTCCTATTCATCTCTTTGTGGGTCCTTCTGTATATCTTTAGCTGTAGAAGATCTCTTCTGCTAGTTCAGGTCATTTTGATAGATAGTTGCTCTGTAAATAGTTATACTATGGGTGTGCCTATGGTAGGAAGTGAACTCAGGGTTTTCCTACTCTGCCATCTTGCCACAGCCCCAGTTCTTCATCCCTCTTTAATGGATAGATAAAATTTGCTTACCCATTCAACCACTGATGAACATTTGGGTTGTTGCCACATTTTACCTACTGTGAATAATGCCACTGTGAATTGAAAGAAGCCACACACACAGACACACAGACACACACACACAATCACATATTGTATTATTCCATTTATATGAAATATCCAGAATAGGCAAATCCATAGTGTTAGAGTGCAGATTGGTATTTCCTAGGGGCTGGAGAAAGAAGTGAATGGGAGCACCTGCTCAATGGATGTGGAGTTTCCTTTTGGAGTGATGAAAATGTTCTGGAACTAGATAGAAGTAGTGATTGCACAATGTTGTGAATGTGCTAAACACCACTGAATTGTTCACTTTAAAATGGCTACTTTAATGTTATGTCAAGTTCACCTCTAAATAAATAAATAAATAGCTGGTGTGGTTTCTGTCTCCAGACTAGGCCCTTACTGATACATGGGCCTTCATTACACAAACAGCAGCCTTTGGATTTGCTTTTACCACCTGAACCACATTGCCTAGCACCAGCCCTTGTTCTTGTCTGTTCCTCCAGTTTCCATTGTTTAGGAGGTGATTGATTCTCAGAGGAAAGCACTGTCTTGACCTGTGCCATCCAATATGGTAGCCACCAGTCTTATGTGGCTATTTAAATCTCAATGTCATTAAACAGAAGATTCCATTCCACTGACACTTGAAAGTGCTCATTGCCCACAGTGGCTAGTGCCTACGGTATTGCACAGAACATTTCCATCATCTCAGAAAGTTCTATTGAACACTGTTGGTCTGCACATCACCAAGGGTCTTTCTATCGTAAAGCCTCCAAAGTATTTTGTGGCTGTTCATCAGCCTGTAGTTACAGCCTCCTTTAGAGTCTGAATGAGAAAAATCAGGCAGGAGGTTGGGTCAGGGACGTCTATCTTTGCAGATTTCTCCACTTAACTCTACCCTTTCTTCAACCCAGTATTTCAGTTCTCATCCATCTCTCTCCCTAAATACACAACAGTAATTATTGCATTTATAAGTCTACATTTATTTTGATTACACATTAGTTTGACCTATAAAACTATAAACTCCTCAAGACCAGAGTTTTGGGGTTTTTTCATATACACTCCCCATGTTCAGTGGTGTATTCTTTGAGCACTCACCAAATACTTGCTGATTGAACATCTGATGAGGCTAGCTCTGATTTCATGGGATTTGTTCCAAACTGAAAAAATAAAACTTCTGCCAGCACAGTGGTAACACCACGCCTAAGTAAACAGAAGTGATTTGCAATGCTTTACTCCTATGATTTCTTCTGGTTTTGATTTTTTTAATGAGTATACTACTTCAGAAACATTCTTAGTGTGGCTCAGCCCAAATAACTCCAGTAGGAGATGGTAGCCTCCCTCTGTGAAAACCAGCCCAGCACTAAATCCTTTTTGTTCCTGGGTCACAGATCAGATCCAAAATCAACCCAGGGTGACACAAGCCAGAGATATAAGCCAAACACAATGTCCTTCCCTCAAAACCTTTTCCTGAGTGTTCTTCCTACTGTTAAAAGATAAACTGAGGCATACTAAAATTTCTAAGAGTTTCTTTGAGCAAAAATTGACTTGAATCAGACAGCACTGAACCAGAAGTAGTTAGGAGCACTCCACTGACAGGAGCTCCAGGGAGAGACTTCTATAAAGAAAAGGCAGAAGTAAAGTAAGGAAATTATTGATTGGCTATAGCTTAGAGCCTAGTTGGTTGTTTGTGATTGGTTATCCTTAGGTTTCAATTTTATAACCTTGAGGCATTTACAGGCTTAGATTTTGGTTTGCTTAAGTAGGCTGCTGTGGCATTAGAGCCAACTCAGACTAATGGCCTCCTTGTTTAATTAATTTAACACTACCTTTGTTGTGTGGCTTTCAGAGAAGACCCATGAATAACTGAATGGAAGGTTCCAATTTTAGGGTAACTGATCAGTAGCAGACTTGAATGACTTTTTCCAAACTCTCACCAGTCTATGAAGTATTAGTCTGTAGGTTACAGTAACTTCCTCATACTGGCTATGAGTTTGAGGAAAATTTGTGCTTTGAGTAGTTTACACACTGTTTGCAGCCATAAATCTGTACTGAGCTGGTAAGGAGTGATCTCCTCCTACTTTACTACATGCATGATATTGTCATTCTACATTTAAAGTGGGAATGATCAAGATTCATGTATGCCACGGCAAGTAGCTCAGCCTTTCTAACTGAAGGAAAAGAAAACATTAAGGAACAAAGTGGATAAATACAGAAAGCCCAATTGATGAGAGGCTTTGAATATTCAATAAAGTTATCCATGTAGGCATGTAAGCCAGTTATCATTGGCACTATCCCACCCTCATCTCTTACTTCTAGTTCCCTTACTACTTTCTCTCTCCAACTTTCAGAAACTACTTCCCTCTCTCTCTAAGCTACATTTGGCCAATTCTTAGAGTGGTCAACACATACAGGAACCCAATTTAGAGTCCTGGGTAGATGAATAAAATGGAGTAGTGGAAGCCATCAGTGCCCTTCCCATATCTCTTGGTCAGGCTTGTCACTTTTGTGCCCATGACCTGACCTCCAACTGCTACCATCTGTATCTCTTTGTCTAAGGATTTTCTCACACAGCAGAAGGGAAGTATCAGGGAATTAACATCCTCTGGGAGAAGTCTTTATCCAATGATAGATGACTATTGGTGTATAAGTACTCAGTTCTCTTGTCCCTTGGGATGAGATCACTGTGAAATGTATGTTCTACATTGCCTCCCAAAGTTCTCCAGTGAGATGAAGCTCTAATTATCCAAGGTGGTAAATTGCCTTTATTGGCTACCTTCCCCTCCATATTTCACATCCTCACTTCCTTACTGATGTTTACTGGGATCACCTCCCAAATAAACTATTTGCACTCAGGTCTTTGTTTCAGGGTCTGCTGCTGAGTGAACCCAATCAAGATATATGGTGATAATAATAGTTATCATTTGTTCAACATATGCCATGTGACAGACACTACTCTAAGCTTTATATGTATGAAGCCATTTAAATGTCACACAATTGGGCAGCTAGTTACGATCACCATTATCCCCAGTGTACAGATAGGGGAACTGGAGCACAGAGATGTTAGATACCTATCCTTTGAAACTAGTCAGCATAGCTCCAGAGCCTGTGCACCTATTCTATGCCATACTGCTCACTGCCTCAAATGGGCCTTTGAGAAACAAATAAATTAAAACAAGAAAGGGGACTCCCCTGGTGGTCCAGTGGTTAAGACTCCACGCTCCCAATGCAGGGGCCCGGGTTCTATCCCTGGTCAGGGAACTAGATCCCACATGCATGCCACAATTAAGACCCAGCACAGCCAAATAAATAAATAAATAAATATATACACACACACACACACACACACACACACACATATATATTAAAGAAAAAGAAAAGAAAGGACTAAAATCAGAAGTCATAATGATTAGTTCATATATTCTAAGGGCCTGACAGAGGAAGAACCAGCAGACAGGGCACTTATTGAATAAGAGGTAAATAGAGTGGAGCAAAACTTACTGCAAAGATAAGAGGAGGTATGGCCTCTAAATAAAAATTACATTGACTCTGGAAGATTAAAAATGGCTGCAAATATTTTGCTACTCCTCCCATCAAGATCGGGAGGCTAATTTCCCTCCCCCTTGAATCTGGACTGGCTTGGCCAATAGAATGCATGGGAAGTAAATATTCTGACTTTCAAGATTAAGTCTAAGAAGCCTTGCAGTTCTGCCTAAGTCTTTTAGGACATTCTTCTCTGGGAACCCTGTATTACCAAGGGGGAAGTCTGCCTAGCCTGAGGCTACCATGCTGGAGAGGCCACAAATAGTTACTCCCATTGACACTCTCAGCTGAGCACAGCTTTCCCGCCATTTGGGAGAAAGCGCCTAAACATCTTGGACCCTCTAAACCTATAGTGTACCAATCTTTCCCAGGTACAGGCGACAAAGGGATTCAGAATTTTAAAACAATAATAAAACAAATTTGGTCTGATTTTTATCATGATCATGAGCTACAAATTTTAAACAATGTCAGTGAGAAAACTTTACTACCTGAAAAAATCTTTTGTTGGCCTAGTTTCTAAACAATTGCTATACTTACTGTTTAGTTTTAATAAGATACATGTAAACTTCAAATTAGCTTATTCGGGTTACTTGTCCTTTAATAAACATTATATTCTGCATGGAAGTTAATGTGGAGAACTCCATTATACAGTCAACCTCCAACATACCAGGCTCAGCAAAGCATGTTCATTTCAAACTCTAAAAAGGAAAAAAAAAACTTTTCATTTCTTCACCTATGTAGGAAAAAACCCAGTTCTTCCCTACTGTGTTTCTTCCCTGTGTGTCCCCTTTACTACTTTTCAGAATACTTCACTTCTGATACTTCTAGTCAACAAATGTGTGGAGGTTTTTCCCCACAGCAAGGAATTCTCCATGACACCAGCTGGATGTTGTACAATTTAACTCAGTTCTGACAATATCTACCTGGAAATAACATCAGATCCCACAGGGTAAGTTTTCAGTCCCACAAGACTGCTCCCCCAACAGACATACACATGCACTTCAGATGCCAGTCACAAGCCCAGGTTACCACCAGAGCTTCTCACCGACTGGCTATAGATCAGAGCTTCCAATGACCCCCTCTCTGGGTTCAATTAATTTGCTACAGTGGCTCACAGAACTCAGGGAAACACTTACTTATGCTTATCATTTTGTTAAAGAATATGATAAAGGATACAGATGAACAGCCCAGATGAATAGATAGATAGATAGATAGATAGATAAGGTGAGGTCTGGAAGAGTCCCGAGCACAGGGGCTCCTGTCCCTGTGGAGTTAGGTGCGTCATCCTCCTGGTGTGGATGTGTCTTGAAGCTCCCAAACCTTCTCCTACTGGGATTTCATAGGCATGATCAATTATTAACTCTGTTTCTAGCGCCTCTACCTTCTCTGGAGGTTAAGGGGTAGGGCTAAAAATTCCAAGCTTCTAATCATGGCTTAGTCTTTCTGGTGACCGCCGCCATCCAGGAGCCCTCCAGGAGCCCACCCAGAGTTGCCCCATTAGAACAAGAGATGCTCCTAGTGTTAACACTTAGGAATTTATAAGGGTTTTAGGAGCCCTGGTGGGGAACCAGGGACAGTGACATATACATATATATTTTCACACTCTCTTTGTGGATATTATGGACTTGTGCCTTCTCCAATCCCTGGAGGACTATATTTCTACATTTAGATGATAGACTCAAATAAACAATGATAGCACAGTAGTTGCAAAGACAAAGAAACAGATCTTGCATTCCTTCAGTTCCATCATTCTACCTGACCATTTGGAGTTTTATTTTCTATTTAAATAATCTAAAACAGCAAAACGAGGTGCAAATTGCAAAGTGTAATATTAATGTTTGGTAAGTGCAAACTTTAGTCCATACATGAAACATTGGCTGAATTCAAATAATATCTCTATAAATTAAAATTTGTTCTTCTGTTTTAATTATTAATTGTTTAAACCTAAGGAACAAATCAAGAAAATAAGATGTTATATCAGTGGTACAATTTAGTAATTGCCTAACTTGTATCATTTGCAGACTTTTCAGCTTTTGTAAAATTCAGTTATTAATCATTGGACAATTATTTACCTAAAATATTATTATATCAGACTGCAACCAAAAGTTCAGGCTATGTAAATTAGAATGAAAAACTACCAAATAGACATTTGTGCTTTTTCCCTGTTTTTGTACTGTAGTATCTATTTTGTATTCTTTTTTTTAACTGGTATAATTATTTATACAAAGTTCAATAAAAGAAAAGTTTTCCACTGTCTCTATTACTTTTGTGGACTTTCTTATTAGTAGTTTGATTTCATGTTATTATGGAAAATAAGAGAGTGCTGAAGTGATGTGTTCTGTGCATCACGTACATGGGTATGCCAGACTAGCTCATCTGGCAACTGAATACCCAAAGTGACCAACATGAACAGAAAAAACACCTAGCCAAGCCCTACCTAAATCTCAGAGCCATGAGATACAGTAAAATAGTCATTGTTCCAACCCACTAAACTTTGTGGTGGTTTAAGATAATGGCAAAAGATAACCGAAACATTTACAAAGGTGAAAAAGTAGGAAGTTTATGAGTCTTCACATTACATGAATGGTTTAACAGGGATGTGAGTTTTTTCATGCAAAGCTTGATTTTATTTAATTTTTTAATGTCATGTGTAACTCTAAGAAGCAGCAGTTCTCAACTGACAGAGTTCCCTGACTGATTTTAATAAACTCACTCTCCAAACCACCACATTTCAACCTCATTGAGGACTGTTAAGGTAAAGAAAAGTACTCACTAAAGATAATTGGAAATGTATCGTAATCTGAGAGTTTTGAAGGGTCTGGATTTAATTTCTTGTTCAACAACATTTTTTGAGTGCCTATTATGTGCCAGGCACTCTTATAGACCCTGAGGCATAACAGTGAGCAAAACAAAGTCCCTGCCCTAATGGAGCTTATATTCTGGTAAATTATAATAATGAGTTTACTTTTGGATATATTTTATTTCAGAGATCATTGGCATATTCAAGTGGCAGTATACAGTAGTCATCTAGAAATAAAATTAAGTACTAGCAGACAAAAATGAAGATTCGGATCGTGAAATGATTAGGAGCTGTGGCATGTGTTTTACTCAATGATAACACTTAGTGAATTTTTTAATTGTATGGCTCCTTATTAACTAGAAATCCAACATAATCATCAGCCACACCTGGATCCACATGCTCAAGAAAGATCACAAGGGCTGTTCTCCTTTTCTAGGTCTTTGAGCTGCTTTTCCTTGTGTCAGCTTCATTCCCAGGTAAGCCCTCTCCTCTCCCTGTTGCAGCATCCATGACTGAGGACAGCTGCTGGCTTATGGCATTCAGAGTCCACAAACAGTTCTCGGCACAGGGTAGGAACTCAATAAGTATCTTTTAAATGACTAAATCTCAGTTTACAATCCCAGATTTTTAAAAGTGACCTTCCCTCCCCCAGCATCCATATGAAAATCCCAAATGAACTCTCATTAGTTCTGCTCTGACAATGTGTCCATACCCGGACCAATCACTATGCTCAAACAGATGAGTTTTTCTAATCTGATTCAGGTGTAACCAGATTAGAAACCACCACTGTAATCCTTTGGTATGGGAGAGGGGTCATTTTTCAAAGGTAAAGATACCAAGCAGACAGACTGATGAGGGATATTCCCTACAGTGTGAAAGAGAAAAAAAATCCAGTAGCTCAAAGTATAGAGTTAAAAGAATACTCATAATAAAAGGCTAGTAAAAGAAAGGGTCAAAGGGTAGGGAATAAACCAAAAGTGTGTGATATTCTATGAAATGAGGGATAGAGGTGTTTTCAAATAGCACAAGAGAACTCAACGAAGCCTAATCCAGCACACAAAGGAGAAAAAGAACCGAGTATAAATCCCCAAATAGTGTGATTTGCTAGATATCTTAAAAATATTTAATGGGGCTTCCCTGGTGGCGCAGTGGTTGAGAGTCCGCCTGCCGATGCAGGGGACACGGGTTCATGTCCCGGTCCAGGAAGATCCCACATGCCATGGAGCAGCTGGGCCCATGAGCCATAGCCGCTGAGCCTGCGCGTCCGGAGCCATATGTGCCGAGTCTGTGCTAGGGACTGGAAATGTGTTGGTATCTTCTTGTGGTTTACAGTCTCATTGGGGATATACAGAAGCACACTGG
The DNA here is from genome assembly GCF_003031525.2 of Neophocaena asiaeorientalis asiaeorientalis. NCBI lineage: Eukaryota > Metazoa > Chordata > Mammalia > Artiodactyla > Phocoenidae > Neophocaena > Neophocaena asiaeorientalis. The sequence continues at coordinate 6,222,494 of NW_020173215.1, forward strand.
CAAATGCAGGATGAGAGCTCTGCCTATGGAAAGTTGTGGTGGCAGGAAGCATAAAGCACTGCCACAACGCCTACAGTGTATTCTTTCAGACGTTCACTCTTGACTCTTGATCCATATCAATTAATCATTCAGTAAATGTACAAAAGAGTGAATAAAACTAGAAATGAAAAAATAAGTGTTACATTATATTTCTACTAGTGAAAAGCAGTCCTTCACTGCTATGGACCACCATATGCCACAAACATGGAAACTGGCTTGCAAACTGCTTTTATCAATTCCATTGCCCAAAGGATATGTTTATAGTCACATTTTATCTCAATATACTATGAGGTTGCACCAAAATTGTACTTTTACATTTTAATTATAACCAGTGTGAGGTTCTCTGAGAATTCATCCAGCACGGTTAATAAAATTACCTTTAAGAAATTAAAGACCTAAATAAATGGAGAGATAGACTGTGTCTGTGTATTAGAAAACTCAACATAGTAGAGATGTCAATTCTCCCCAAATTGATCTGCAGATGTAATCTAAATCCTACTGAAATCCCAGCAAGGTTTTTTATACACATAGACAAGCTTATTCTACAATTTATATGGAAAGGCACAGAGCCTAGACCAGCTAAAATCATCTTGAAAACAATAATAAAGTGGGAGGGATCACTGTACCCAATAGTAAAGTTTACTATATAACTATGGTAATAAAAACAATGTGGTATTGGCAGAGAGATAGGTACATAAATCAATGGGAGAGGGTAGAGAATCCAGAAATAAACCCACACAACTATGCAGAGATGATTTTGACAAAGGTGCAACATTAATTCAATGGAGGAAAGATTGCCTTTTAAACAAACCATGCTGAAGCAATTGGACATCCATATGCAAAAAAATGAACTTAGACCTAACCTCACAACTTCCACAAAAATTAACTTAAAATGGATCACACACTTAAATGTAAAACTATGAAACTCTGGAATATAAAAATGTAGGAGAAAATTTTTAATGATCTAGGTGAGTCGAGGAGTTTTTAGACTTGACACCAAAAGCACAATCCATAAAAGGATAAATTGATAAACCATGTGAAGAGGATGAAATGACAAGACACAGGCTGGGAGAAAGTATTTGCAAACCATATATCTGACAAAGGACTAGTATCTAGAATATGTGAAGAACTCTCAAAACTCAATGATATAAAAAAAATACCATTAGAAAATGGGCAAAAGACATGAAAAGAAGAAGTTATGCAGATGGATAATAAGCACATGAGAAGATGTTCGACATCATTAAGCACTAAGAAAATGCAAATTATAACCACAATAAGATAGTACTACATACCGATCAGGTTGGAGAAACAAAAAAGTAATGACAACACTAAATGCTGACAGGATTCATAGAAACTGGATCATTCCTACATTGTTGGAAGGAATGTAAAATGGTACAAACACTCTGGAAAGCAGTTTAGCAGTTTCTTATAAAACCAGACATGCAACCATATGACACAGCAGTTGTACCCTTGGGAATTTATCACAGAGAAATGAAAACTTATGTTCATAGAAAATACTGTACATGGATATTTATAGCAGCTTTGTTCGCAAAAGCCAAAAACTGAAAACCCCCAAATGTCTTTCAATAGGTTAATGTTTAAATATTCATACCATGGAATACTACTCAGCAGTGAAAAGGAATGAACTATGAATACACACAATAATGGATGAATCTCCAAGGAATTATGCTGAGAAAAAAAAAGCTAATACCCAAAGATCATGTAGTGTATGATCCAATTTATATAACATTCTTGAAATGACAAAATTTTAGAAATGGAGAACAGATTTTGTAGTTGCCAAAGATTAGGAATGGGGAAGGTAATTGTTCTAAAAGGGCAACACGAGATTCTTGTGACAATGGAACTTCTTTTTTTTTTTTTTTAATTTTTATCTCTGGTGTGGATACACAAATCTGCACATGTGACAATAAATTATGTAAAGTCAAATATAAGCACATGTGCAAGTGAAAGTAAATCTGAATAATAAGATTTGTGGATTACTTGTAATATTATACTATAGTTTTGCAAGATGTTACCATTAGGAAAAACTGGGTAAAGGATACATAGCTTCTCTCTGTACTATTTCTTACAACTGCATCTGAATCTTCAATTATCTCAAAATAAGAAGCCTACGTTTTAAAAATTATCTCTGGATTTTAGTCATCAAAATAATGCAATCTACTGATGCTAACTCTTAACCCGTAAGAGCTCTCATAAAGTTGGAACAAGGATCCCACGTCTCAGTAACTTTGCCCAGTCCTGGTTGCTGCATTATGCAGCATTTATATTGTATGATTACAATCAAAAGAATTAGAATCACCTTGGTTGGACTGTATGCTGCTGAGTAGGGAGCATGAGAAACAGAAGAGCAAAAGAGAAAGTGGCATCTTCTCATAAGATGTATTTGCTACCTCAAAAATGGTCCACAAACAAGTCAAAAATTAAAAGGCAGAATAGGTAGGTGCCTGCAGGTGGGCAATGGCCTTTTCACAAAAGAAACCAATACAGAAGAAAACAATCAGCTGGGTGTGTTGTTCACCACAATGAAAAGCCATCAGTAGTTTGAATGACCTGGGCCAGGCAACTCTGCTGCTGCTGCCACTGCTGTCCGTGAAGCCAATGTGGATACAAAGAATGAAGGAGAGCCTTGCTGTCTCTTAACATATTGCAATTCCCTGTTAAGACAATGCCAATAAAAACCACCATTTTACAGATAAGAAACCTATGGGCAGAAGTGAGAAGTGAATTGCCAACCTCTCAGAATTCGTAAATGACAAAGCCAGGATTCAAAACCAAGTTTTCCATTTCTGAGGCCAGTGTTCCCTCCAAGGCCAGCTACACCACGGCTGCTACAGCTTTATACAGTCTTTGGCTAATAACTGTACAGAACATTTCAACTGGCAGAAGAGTTGAATGGTTAAGCTGAACATTCTCACCTTTCATCATGTCGATTTTGAATATTAGTTTGGAAAGGTAAACCTTTTGAGTTCCTATGTAGAAAAATTGTGTTGCATGTGAATATTTCATTTTATTAATAACATATTAAATGCTTTCAAGTACACTTGATCCTCACACAATCCTATAAAATAGGTAGGCCTGGATTTGTTATAACCATTTATTAAAATGAGAAAATTGAGGCTCAGTGAGGCTAAGTGACTTGCCAAAGATGACATAGTTTTATGTTAGAGGTGAAGCTGGAACAAGAACACATTCTCTATCGTGGGTTTCTTACACTTATTTTCCTACTTTATTAATTTTCTTTTACATACAAAAGGATATACATTATAACCAACCACCCAGCTGAAGAAGCTGAACCTTACCACTGATCTTAAATCTTCTGTATTCTCCTCCCGAAGGGTCACTCTGTTTCACAACTCCAGGGATCATCATTCAGATAGAGTGAAGTGGGAAGGGTGCCCCGTGGAGTTGTGCTACAGACAGCCCTGCCCCCACCTCATCTCTCCCCTCAATCCTGATTTTATCTTACTTTTCTTGATATTTCATCACCTATCTTCATTACTCTAAAAGTATATTGCTTAATTTTGCCTGTTTTTTTATATTTTTAAACAAATTCATACTGCACCTAGTCCTCTCCAACTTGTTCTTTCACTTTCTGTTTTGTGTGTGTTGACTGAGTGGCTGTATTTCATTCATTTTCCACTGCAGTATAGTATTCCACGATATGAATTTGCCACAATTTGTTTGTCTAATTTCCTGCCATTGAAACTTTGCATTGCTTCCAGATCGGGGCTATCATAAATAATGCAGCTGTGAATATTCCTGTACATGTCTCCTGGTCCACAGGCACAAGAGTTCCTCCTAGGTATAAAGGTAGGAGTGTAATTGTTGTGTTGTAGATTTACACATATTCAACATTACCAGATAATGTCAAAGTATTTTCCAAGATTTTGTACCAATTTATATTTCAGTCATCAGTACATAAGAATTTCTCTTTAACCATATCCTCAGCAATTCTTGGTATTATACATTTTATTTTTGCCACTATAATGGATACAAAACAGTACTTCATTGTACCTCATTGTGGTTCTATTTGCATTTCCCTGATTACTTGGAGTTGAGCATCTTTTCATAATTTTTTGGTTTTTTCTGTTTCTTCTTCTTGGCAACAGCTGCTCATGTCACTGGCCCATTTTCCTGTTCTACTTCTTTCCTTTCTCTTATCCATCTTTTAAAAGGAATTAGTATATTTTAGGCAACATTTCTTTGTCAGTTACACATGTTGCAAATTTCTTCTCTCAAGTTGAATCTTGTGTTTAAAGATATATTTTGACAAGCAGATCTTAATTTTAATACAAGCATTATGATTGATCTTTTCCTTTATGGGTTAATATTGATATTTTAATCCATAGTATGGTGAAAGATATTTAAATATAACACTGAAGAATCTACATATTATACTTTTTAATACACTACTGGGTTTATGAGTCTGTTTAGAATTTTTTTTTATTTATTTATTTTGCGGTATGCGGACCTCTCACTGTTGTGGCCTCTCCCGTTGCGGAGCACAGGCTCCAGACGCGCAGGCTCAGCAGCCATGGCTCACGGGCCTAGCTGCTCCACGGCATGTGGGATCTTCCCAGACCGGGGCGCGAACCCACGTCCCCTGCATCGGCAGGCGTACTCTCAACCACTGTGCCACCAGGGAAGCCCTGTTTAGAATTTTTATATCCGTTTTTAATGAATAAAATTAGTCTGCAATTTTCCTTTCTCCTAGTCTTTGTTTGGTTTTTGACATCAGGAATGTACTATCCAGGCTTCCCTAGTGGCACAGTGGTTAAGAATCCACCTGCCAATGCAGGGGACACAGGTTCGAGCCCTGGTCTGGGAAGATCCCACATGCTGTGGAGCAACTAAGCCTGTGCTCCACAACTACTGAGCCCATGAGCCACAACTACTGAAGCTCGCACACCTAGATCCCATGCTCCGCAACAAGAGAAGCCACCACAATGAGAAAACCACGCACTGCAATGAAGAGTAGCCTCTGCTTGCCGCAACTAGAGAAAGCCTGCGTGCAGCAACGAAGACACAATGCAGCCAAAAATAAATTAATTAATTTAAAATAAAATTGTACCATCCTTGTAAAATGAATTAGCATGTGAAATAACTTTTTAAAATTGGAATTATGTCTTCCTTTTACTAGATCTCAAAAGATAAAACACTCTGGCCTGATGCTTTCTTTGTAGAAAGATATATAACTACTGATTCAATTTCTTCACTGGTTATATGTCAATTCAGGTTTTTAAACTTCTTAAGTCAGTCAGTTAGGGTAAACATTTTTCTAGGAATTCATCCACTTTTGATATAAATCTTGATGTCTTTTTGATAATTTTACTAGTACTTCAAAGAGTCAATTTTTGACTTCTTGATTCTCTTTATTGTATCTTATTTTTAATTTTATTAATTTCTTTCTTATCTTTATTGCTTTCTTCCTCTTACTTTATATTTATTCTCCTGTGTTTTCTAATTTTCAAACTGACCTGAATAGGTCAATAATTTTTAAATTTCTTGTTTTATAGTACAATTACTTAAGGTTATAAGTTTCCCACAAGTTCTCCTTTATTACAGATCAAAATTTTCTCATTTCCAATATGATATATTTTTGACCAGTGAGCATTAGAAAGTTTTTAAAATTTCCAAATGTAGGGGGTTTATTTGGTTATCTTATTGTTTCATTGTCTTATTGATTTCTAACATAATTGACTTGAGGTCGAAAAACGTTATCTATATGTTATTGATTCCTTGAATTCTTGCTCTATGGCCCAGAGTATAGTCAGGTTTTATGAATGATTCATGAGCTTGAGAAGAATGTATATACACCAAGGCTCCATTTTCTAAATATGTCCATTAGATTTAGCTTTTTAACTGTGTAATTAAATACTCTATATCTTCACTGGATTTTTCTTTTTTTGCTGGCTTAATCTGTAAATTACTGAGAGGATTATTAAAATTTTCCATGGTAATAGGTGATATTTACAAATTTGATAAATGGTAGATACATGGTAAATACAGTACAGTATGTCAGTTTCTATTTCTACTCATTTTTGCTTTATATACATAAAGTTGTTACTAGGTACATTTAAGCTTGGAATGATAAATTAAACCTTTTAAAATTAATTATATGCTAATCTATTTTTCTACTGTTTAAACTTAAAGTTTATTTTGTCCAATATTAGTATGGCTACACCAGCTTTCATTTCATACATATTTCCTTATCTTTTCCTACACTTTTACTTTCAACCTTTTGGTATTCTTATGCTCTCAGGGTCATGTGTGTGTGTGTGTGTGTGTGTGTGTGTGTGTGTGTGTGTGTGTGTGTGTGTGTGTGTGTGTGTTATCCAGTCTGACAATGTTTGCTTTTAACTAGAGCATTTAGCTAATTTATTTCTATTGAAAACACACATATTTATTGAAAACGTATATATTCGGACTTATTTCTTACTTTGTGCTTTTATTTTTTTTAACCTTCTTTTTCTATGTTCCTTTTTTCTCCCTTGTCTTCTTTTGGATTAACTGATTCCCCCTGCCTTCTTTCTGTTATTCTCCTCTAATAGCTGGGAATAAATATACTCTATTTCTATTTTTCCTCTGCCTCCCCATAAACTAAGAATACATATTTAATGTAACAAAATTTGAAGTTAATCAATATTTACTGTCAACCAAACAACACATAGAATTTGGTGTGCTTTAAAAATGATGATCACCATTGCATCCTCCACTTAAGTAATACCACATTGCCCGATAGAAAAAACTAGACCAGAGCAAGGAGGACCAGGAGCGCTACGAAGAATGGGGCAGGAAGGTCAGTGTGGCTGGAGCAGAGTGAGCTAGGGGAAAGTACCAAGAGACCAAGTCAAACAAGCAATGGAGGGTCACCTCAGGTTGGACCTCGTGGGCCATTTCAATGCTACGTGGCTTTTACTCAGAGTAACATGTAAAGCCTTTGGAGGGTTTTGAGCAGAGAAGTGACATAAATTGACATTTACTTTAAAAAGCCTCTCCCTTAATTTAAATACCAAGACATTAGAGAACTTTACTTAAGAACAATATTTTACTTCTACATATACATGTACATACAAATGTATCTTACTTGGATAAAAGGAAATAAGGATATCACATGGGAGATGACTTTAAATGTATGTGTTTAATGCTAATTAAATCTTTTAAATCTAAGTTTTCAGTAGGAAAATAAAACTATAGATAATCAGGATAAAATTATGCCCTAATTACCCAAAGAATTCCACAACTACTCTATATTAAATATAAAATATATGTAAAATCTGCTTTGTACCTTAACAATACATCATGAAATTTTTTCATCCAAACAAATATATATCTAAATTAGTTTTTCATGGCTAGGTAATATTCCATTAAATGGATGAACTGTCATTTTTCCAGCTTCATTGAGATATAATTGACAAATAACATTGCATAAATTTAAGATGTACATGTTGATTTGATAAACTTACATGTTGTAAAAAGGATTACCACCATAGCATTAGCTGATACCTCTGTCACCTCACATAATTATCATGTCCTTTTTGTGGTGGGAATATTTAGGACTTACTCTCTTAGCAAGTTTCAGGTATAGAATATAATACAGTTAACTATAATCACCATCTTGTACATTAGATCCCCAAAACTTATTCGTCTTATAACTTACAGTTTGTACCCTTTGACAAACATCTCCCCATTTCCCCCAACCCCCAGACCCTGTAACCACCATTCTACTCTGTTTCTGAGTTTGACTTTTTGAATTCCATATATGAGTGATATTATATAGTATTTGACTTTCTCTGTCTGACTTATTTCACTTAACCTACCGACCTTAAGGTCTAGCCATGCTGTTATCAATGTCAGAATTTCCTTTTCTTCATGGCTGAGTAATATTCCAGTGTGTGTGTCACAACTTCTTTATCCATTCATCCATTGATGAACACTTAGGTTGTTTCTATATCTTGGCTATTGTGAATAATGCTGCAGTGAACATGGGAATGCAGATATCTCCTTAAGATTCTGGTTTCACCTTTGGATATATACCCAGAATTGGAATTACTGAATCATGTGGTAGCTCTATTTTCAATTTTTTTGAGGAAGTTCCATGCTATTTTCCATAGTGGCTGTACCAACTTACATCCCCACATAGAGTGCACAAGGGTTCTTTTTTCTTCACATTCCCACTAGTATTTGTAATCTCTTGTTTTTTTGATGGTAGCCTTTTTATCAGGTGTGAGGTGATCTCTCAATGTGGTTTTGCATTTCCATGATGACTAGTGATATTGACCATCTTTTCATGTATTTGTTGACCATTTCTATGGCTTCTTGGAGGAGAATTTTCTAAAGTTCCTCTGCCCATTTTTTAATCAGATTTTTTTGGGGTTTTTTTTTTTTTTTTTTGCTATTGAGTTGTATGAGTTCTTATATATTTTGTAAATTAAGCCTTTATCAGATACATGATTTGCAATTATTTTCTCCCATTCTGTGAGTTGCCTTCTCATTTTGTTAATGGTTTCTTTTGCTATGCAGAAGCTTTTTAGTTTGATGTACTACCACTTATTAATTCTTGCTTTTGTTACTTGTGCTTTTGGTGTCCTATCCAAAAAATCCCCCTATGTTTTCTTCTAGGGGTTTTACGGTTTCAGGTTTAATCCCCCTATGTTTTCTTCTAGGGGTTTTACAGTTTCAGGTTTAAGTCTTTAATCCATTTCAAGCTAATTTTGTGAGTGGTGTAAGATAGGGGTCCAATTTCATGCTTTTGCATGTGGTTTTCCAGTTTTCTCAGCACCATTTATTGAAGAGACTATTCTTTCACATTCAGTATTCTTGGCTCTTTTGTCAAATATTAGTTGACTGTATATGAGAGAGTTTATTTCTGGGCTCTTAATTCTGTTCCACTAATCTATGTGTTTGTTTTTATGCCAGTACCATACTGCTTTGATTACTACAGCTTTGCAGTGTGGTTTGAAATCAGGCCTTGTGAGGCCTCCCTCTTTGTACTTTCTCAGAATTGCTTTGAGTATTCAAGGTCTTTTGTGTTTTCATGCAAATTTTAGGATGGTTTTCTCTATTTCTGTGGAAAATGACATTGGAATTTTAATAGAGATTACACTGAGTCTATAGATGGCTTTGGATAGTATGGATATTTTTAAAATATTAATTCTTCCAATCCATGATCTTGGAATGTCTTTCCATTTATGCACGTCTTCTTCAATTTCTTTCATCATGGTCTTTTAGTTTCCAGTGTACAGATCTTTCATTTCCCTGGTTGAATTTATTCCTAATTATTTTATTGGTTTTGATGTTATTGTGAATGAGATTGTTTTCTTTGTTTTTCAGATCGTTTATTTTTAGTGTATAGAATCACAACTGACCTTTACATGTTGATTTTGTATCCTGAAACTTTAATGTATTTGTTGATTAATTCTAACAGTGTTTTGGTAGAGTCTATATATATAAAGAGTCTATATATTTAAAATCATATCACTTGCAAACAAATGCAATTTCATTTCTTCCTCTCTGATTTGTATGGCTTTTATTTCTTTTTCTTGCTTGATTGCTCTGACTAGGGCTTCCAGTGTTATATTGAATAGGAGTGGTGAGAGTGGGCACCCTTGTCTCGTTCCCAATCTTAGAGGAAAAGCTTTCAACTTTTCACCATAGAGTATGCTGTTAGTTATGGGTTTGCCATATATAGCCTTTATTATATTGAGGGATGTTTATTCTATACCAAACTTGTTGAGTGTTTATCGTGAAAGAACACTGTATTTTGTCAAATGTTTCTTCTGCATCTATTGAGATGATCATATGATTTTTATCTTTCATTCTATTAATGTGGTATATCACATTTATTGATTTCCATATGTTGAACCATCCTTGCATCCCAGGGATAAATCCCACATGATCATGGTGTATGATCCTTTTAATGCGCTATTGAATTCAACTTGCTAGTATTTCGTTGAGAATTTTTGCAACTTTATTCATCAGGGATATTGGCTTGTGATTTTCTTTTCTTATAGGGTCCTAATCTGGTTTTTGTATCAGGGTAATGCTGGCCTCTTAAAATGAGTTTTGAAGTATTCCCTTCTCTACAATTTTTTGGAAGAGCTTGAGAAGAATTGGTATTAATTCTTTAAATGTTTGGTAAAAGTCACTAGTGAAACCATCTGGTTTTGGGGGGAGCTTTTCTTTGTTGGGAGGTTTTTGATTACTGATTCAATCTCCTTACTTCTTATTGGTCTGTTCAGATTTTCTACTTCTTCATGATTCAGTCTCAGGATGTATTTCTAGGAATTTATCCACTTCCTCTAGGTTGTCCAATTTGCTGATGTATAATTTGCTCATAGTAATCTCTTATGATCCTTTGTATTTCTGTGGTATCATTTGTAATGTGTCCTCTTTTGTTTCTGATTTATTTATTTTTTGGAGTCTTCTCTCTTTTTTCTTAATTCCTTTTTTTTTCTTTTTTTTTTGCGTTACGCGGGCCTCTCACTGTTGTGGCCTCTCCCGTTGCGGAGCACAGGCTCCAGACGTGCAGGCTCAGCAGCCACGGCTCACGGGCCTAGCTGCTCCGCAGCATGTGGGATCTTCCCAGACCAGGGCACGAACCCGTGTCCCCTGCATCGGCAGGCGGACTCTCAACCACTGTGCCACCAGGGAAGCCCTTAATTCTTAATTAGCCTAGCTAAATTGCCAATTTTGTCTATTTTTTTAAAAAAAAACAGTTCATAGTTTTCTATTGTTTTTTCTGATCTCTATTTCTATTATTTCTGCTCTGATCTTTGTTGTTTCCTTTCTTCTGCTAATTTTGGGCTTAGTTTGTTCTGGTTTTTCTAGTTCCTTGGGGTGTAAAGTTAAGTTGTTTATTTGAGAACTGTTTTGTTTCTTACATAGGCGTTTATTGCTAAATTTCCCTCTTAGAACTGTTTTGATGCATCCCATAAATTTTGCTCTGCTGTGTTTCCATTTTTGTCTGTCTCAAGATATTTTTAAATTTCTCTTTTGATTTCTTATTTGATCCATTGGCTGTTCAGGTATGTGTTGCTTAATTTTCATGTTTGTGAATTTGCAAGCTTTCCTTCTGTTATTGATTTCTAGTTTCTTACCATTGTGACTGGAAAAGATACTTGGTATAATTTTATTCTTAAATTTGCTAAGACTTGTTTTGTGGCCTATATGTGATCTCTCCCTTCACTTTGAGCATATTCGTTCTTAAAGCTGAAGTAAATCTCTTATAGGCAGCATCTAGTTGGGTTGGGTCTTGTTTTTTTATCCATCCAGTCACTCTATGCCTTTTGATTGGAGAATTTAATCCATTTACATTAATGTTTTTTTGTCAAGGCACTGTTTATTAATATTTGTTTAATAGCTATTACTGTAAGACTTCTTAAAATTATTCTTGAATAATCCAAAAAAATTCTTTTAAAATATTCTTTTTTAAATGGTCAATTTTTTTCAGGCTTATCATATTTTCTTTTTTTAATTGAAGTATAGTTAATTTACAGTGTGTTCATTTCTGCTGTACAGCAAAGTGATTCTGCTACACACACACACACATATTATTTTTTATATTCTTTTTCATTATGACTTGTCACAGTATATTTAATATAGTTCCCTGTGCTATACAGTAAGACCTTGTTTTTTATCCATTCTATACATACTAGTTTGCATCTGATAATCCAAAACTCTCACTCCATCTCTCCCTCACCTCCTCTCCCCCTTGGCAACCACAAGTTTGTTCTCTATGTCTGTGAGTCTGTTTATGTTTCGTAGATAATTTCATTTGTGTAATATTTTAGATTCTACATGTTAAGTGATATCATATGGTATTTGTCTTTCTCAATCTGACTTACTTCACTTAGTTTGATAACCTTTAGGTCCATCCATGTTGCTGCAAATGGCATTATTCCACTTTTTTTGATGGCTGAGTAGTATTCTAGTATAGTACTGGAGGTACTATATATCTTCTTTATCCATCCATCTGTCAATGGACATTTCAGTTGTTTCCACATCTTAGCTATTGTGATTAGTGCTGCTATGAACATAGCATTGCCTGTATCTTTCTGAATTATAGTTTTGTCTGGATATATGCTTAGGAGTGGGATGGCTGGATCATATAGCAACTCTATTTTTAGTTTTATTAGGACCGTCCATACTGTTTTCCATAGTGGCTGCACCAACTTATATTCCCACCAAAAGTGTAGGAGGGTTCCTTTTTCTCTACCCCCTCTAAAGCATTTATTATTTGCAGACTTTTAACTGACGGCCATTCTGACAAGTGTGACGTGGTATCTCCTTGTAGTTTTGATTTACATTTCTCTAATAATTAGTGATGTTGAGCATATTTTCTTGTGCCTGTTGGCCATCTGTATGTCTTCTTTGGAGAAATGTTTATTTAGGTCATCTGCCCATTTTTCGACTGGGTTGTTTGTTTTGTTGTTGTTGAGTTGTATGAGCTGTTTGTGTATTTTGGAAATTAAGCCCTTGTTTGTCACATCGTTTGCAAATATTTTCTCCCATCCCATAGGCTGTCTTTTCATTTTATTTATGTTTGCTGTACAAAAGCTTGTAAGTTTGATTAGGTCTCATTTGCTTATTTTTGCTTTTATTTCTATTGCTTTGGGAGACTGACCTAAGGAAACATTGGTATGGCTTGTCAGAGAACGTTTTGCCGATGTTCTCTTGTAGGAGTTTTATGGTGTCATGTCTTATATTTAAGTCTACATTAAAGTAATTATTGATAGGATTTATTAATATCATCTTATTTATTGTTTTCTGAATTTTCTGTAGTTCCTTTCTCCTTCTCTTCCTCTCTTCCCTTGCATTTTTATGGTGTAATGTTTAGACTCCTTTCTCATTTTCTTTTGTGTATTTACTATGAGTTTTTTCCTTGTAGTTACTGTGAGGTTCACATATAACATCCTATGTAAATAGCAGTCTGTTTTAAGTTGGGAGCAAATTAAATTTGAACATATTACAAAGCTTTAGCTTTTTACTTCCCCCTCCCCATTTTATACTATTGTTGACAAATTTTACATTTTTTAATTTTGTGTGTCCCTTAACTAATTATTGTAATTTTAGTTAACATTATTACTTTTATCTTTTAACCTTCATGCTTGCTTTATAAGGGATTGCTCCACTACTTTTATTATATATAATAATAATTATGTATAATTAATATTGTATATTAATATTGTGAGTGAGATTTTTTTCTTTCATGTGTTTTCTTATTATTAATTAGTGCCATTTCCTTTCAGCTTAAAGAAATCCCTTTAACATTTCATGTGAGGCTGGTTTAGTGGTGATGAACTCCGTCAACTTTTACTTATATGGGAAGCTCTTAATCTCTCCTTCAATTCTTAATGATAACTTTGCTGTGTAGAGAATTCTTGGTTGGAAGATTTTTTTCCTTTTAGTTCTTTGAATGTGTCATGTCATTCCCTTCTGGCTTGTAAGGTTTCTGCTGAACTATCTGCTGATAGCCTTATGGGGTTTCCCTTGTACATTACAAGTTGTTTTTCTCTTGCTGCTCCTTTTATCACTTCTTGTTAAGGTATTTCTAGTGGCAATGAATTCCCTCATCTTTTGTTTGTCTGGGAAAGTCTTTTAATCTCTCCTTCATTTCTGAAGGATAATATCACTGGATAGAGTATTCTTGGTTGTAGTTGCTTTTTTTTTTTTTTCTTTCAGCACTTTAAATATATTACCCCACTCTCTCCTGGTCTGTAAGGTTTCTGCTGAGAAACCTGCTAATAGCCTTATAAGGGGTTGACTTTAAGTTACAGGCTTCTTTTATCTTGCTGCTTTTAAGATTTCCTCTTTGTCTTTGATTTTTTACAGCTGTATTTTAATGTACCTTGGAAAGGATCTCTTTAAGTTGATTTGGTTTGGTGACCTCTGAGCTTCATGAACTAGGATACCCAAATCTCTTTCCAGATTTGGGAAGTTCTCAGCCATTATTTCTTTAAACAAGCTTTTTGCTCCCTTCTCCCTCTCTTTGTTTTTCTGGCACTCCAATAATTCACAAAGTGGTTCTTTTGATGATATCCCATAGATCACATAAGCTTTCTTCAGTCTTTTTTCTTTGTTCTCCTCTGACTGGATAATTTCAAAGTTCTTGTCTTCTACACTATCTCATGGATTTTTTTCTTTTCCTTGACCTTTCTGATGCTGATGCTCTCTACTGCATTTTTCAATTCTTTCATTGTATTCTTCAGCTCCAGAATTTGTTTGGTTGTTTTTATAATTTCTATCTCTTTGTTAAACTTCTTATTTTGTTCATGTATTGTTTTCCTGATTTTATTAAATTGCCTTTCTATGTTTTCTTGTAGCTCACTGAGTTTTCTTAAAACTATTTTGAATTCTTTATTGGGTAAATGACAGATCTCCATGTCTTCAGGTTTGATAACTGTAAGATTACTGTGATCCTTTGGTGATGTCATGCTTCCTTGCTTCTTTCATGTTCCTCAAAGTTTCACATTGCTATCTCCACGTGTAAAATTGTAGTTACATCCTCCAGTCTTTACTGTCTTTGGGAGAGAAATACCTTCTCTCAGCCCAGCTAGCAATTCTGAGGCTTTCTCAGCACATGGATACACTCCAAGCTTCTTGCTCCCCCTGTGGCAGAATTCTTAAGCTTATATGCCTTCTCTCATTCCTGCAATGCACGATGCTGGGTGCTGACAGCCCCCCTTTCTTTCTCCAAAGGTGGCACTAAAGCTCAAGTTTGTCATCTCTCCCTGGACCACAGATTTGGTCAGGCTTTCTGCATATGCTCAGTAACTATCTGCCAAAACTTGCTCTCGTCACCACTGTTAGATGTGCACACAGGGAGCCAGCCACAGGGTGGGGTGGGAGGGAAGCATGCTGAGTGCTAGGGTTGCCCATGGGCCAGCTGGGGGATCTGTGGATGAGGTATTCCCAGTCGCTTGTGGAAGGGCTTCTATCGAATTCATGACAAGTTAGTAGGATCTGCATCCCCTTAATGCCCTCCAATAGTCCTATCTGTCTGATTCTCCCAGCCTCTTTTCACCTCCCAGCTGTGCAGCTCACAGTTCAGTACTCTGATGGGGCTAGAGAGAAATGAGCCTCTTTGGCTGGTACTGGATCCCACAGCTTCCACAAAGGTACTCTTGTTTATGGATGGATGCCAAATTATTGCTGTTTTGGGGTGGGGAACAAAAATGTGGAACATTTTATTCTGCCATGATGCTGACATCACTCCCACAATTTATTTTTTATTTATTTTTATTTTATTTTTATTTTTGCGGTACGTGGGCCTCTCACTGTTGTGGCCTCTCCCGTTGCGGAGCACAGGCTCCAGACGCGCAGGCCCAGCAGCCATGGCTCACGGGCCCAGCCACTCCACGGCATGAGGGATCCTCCCAGACCGGGGCACGAACCCACCTCCCCTGCATCAGCAGGTGGACTCCCAACCACTGTGCCACCAGGGAAGCCCCACAATTTATTTTTAAAACATTTAAAGTTCCCTTATATATTTCCCTATACATGTAGGTTGTTTCCTATTTTTTCTATTATAAACAACTTTTCAATGAACAACTCTGCATTTACAACTTTATTTGCTCCATTACTTCCTGAGTATAAATGACTAGATGTAGTATTGCTAAGTCAGTTTTCTAACTTTCAAAATCCTTAACTCCTTGGAATCTAATTACTCATTTGACTTTCTGAAAAATGATTAAATGCATTCTTTTGACATTCTCTTGACCACCCTGTTGGTCAATAAATCCAAGTATTACCCAAGCTGTATAATGACAACGAATATTTAGCCAGGTGTGGACAGAGAAAGAACAAGCCAACTATCCCAAATCCCTTGGGATGTGTGCATAATGGTCTACTCTCACAAGGAAAATAAAACAGAGACACAGAAAAAACTCAGAGGAAACTTTGGAAGGCTTTAAGCTGCTATTCTTTGGTTTCAGCATTTTTGATGATCATTATGTCATTTGCAAATGATGGCCCAGGTTATTCTGCTCAAATAACACATATTTCTCTTCTCCAACAATGTTGGTCTTTTATGTCTTCCTTCTCAAAGTTCTTTAAAATGTTGCCTCTGGAGAAAAGAAAAGAACTGAAAACAAGGAAGAATTTCTGGCAGAACAGTATGATCTGCATCATTAAATGTGCTCTGTCTTCTGTTTTTCCTCCAGTTTCTCCCCTAGTTAATAATTTAGAAAAAAAATTACTGATAGAATTATTTTCCTTAATCTCTCTGTAGTTTAATTTGGAAACATTACTAGACCTATATCCAAAATAATCTAGGGCAAGTGAAAAAGGTGAAGTTGACCTTGACCGAAATTCAAGTGATCACTTATGGCTGCTTCTGTCAGAGGACCCCGTGATCTGAGGGCAGGGCTGTGGCAGCAGGAGTAACTAAGAGGAAAAGGCTTCCCCACCCCTTCACCTCCCTGAGTGGTTCAGGGCTTGCTGGTTGGAGTAGAAGGGTGGTGTTCAAAGAGTAGGGTGGCATCCTGAAAAGGATACCACATCGGGAATATAATGGTTTTGGTTTGTGGTTTAAGACCCAACTCTTCCAACTATCAACTAGGGACACATTAGCACTTAGAAGCAATAGAGTATAGCAGTCAAAAGCCCAGGCTTTGGAGTCAAGCAACGGAAAAATAGAAGGCTTTGTTCCAAAACTCAAGGAGTCTGGATACTGGAATTTTTAGTGTCTAAAAGTAAAACATTAATTGTCAGAAGGCTTCTGTTTAAGGCAATCTTGCTGCCAGTCAAGAGGAAGATTGCCTGTGCCTCTGAATCATGGCTCTGCCATTTATTAGGGCTCTGATCTTGTCTAAGTTATTTAACTTCTCTCAGCCTGGGTATCCTCATCGTTAAAATGGGGATAATAATGCCAACTCCCGAGTTGCTGTGAGGATTAAATGTACACAGCCCTCAGCACAGTGTTTGACACTGAATGCTACAGCTATGTTTATATTATTATGGTTACATATTCTTTCTAAATCACGATTAACTCATCTATGAAATAAGATATTTCTTGATAATTACTACAGTTTCTTCTAATTCAAATATCTTACATTTAAAATACTGTGAAAGCACAAAATCTGCACCTATATCTAACATTTAATCATAGTGCTTTAGATTTTAAAATATATGTTGCTCATCAGCAAAGTTAAATGCATATCAACTTAACTGACAACTGAGCCCTCAAATTCCATTTAATTCAGTAACAAACAGAACATACACACAAATGCATGATCTGTTCCCCTATCTCCACCTCTCTGAGCTCCTTTCCTACAATACTCTCTCTCCCCAGCCCTCCCCAGACTCACTTGTCCCCTTGATATTCCAGTGAACACACAATGCACAATCCCAACTTAGAGTCTTTACACTTGCTGTTCTCTCTTCATGGAATGTCCTTCCCCTAAACATTCACATAGCTTGCTCCTTCACTGCATGCAAGTCTCCTATCATAAAGGCTTGCCTTAACCACAACTTTCCTCATTATCAGTCTCTATCCCACATCCTTGGTATTTATCACCCCATATGTTTCATATATGTTTGTTCTTGTTCATGCCCCTCACTATAAAGTACGTTCCATAATGGGAGAGATTCTGTCCCTGTTCCTAACTGGATCCCCAGAATCTGGAAATATGCCTGACACATAGTAGGAGCTCAGTAAACATTTGACAGAAAGAAAGAAAGGGAGGAAGGAAGGAAGGAAGGAACAGGGAAGGAGGGAGGGGGAGGAAGGACCCATGAAGCGTGGATAGAGGAATAAAGGGGTCATTTGTTACCCCCTTTCTAAAAGACACGTGTACAATCTATTAGGAGCCCTAATTACTTCAACTGCCAGGAACATTTTTTTCCTTTTTTCCCCAACTTTATGGAGAAGGAATACTTTTAATTCAGTTGTATGTTTGATTGCCTGAAGAAAAAGTAGGAAAAGAGAGGGTTTTAAGCTGAGCCAAAACTTACCCAGTTGGCTTATCCTGATTCTTGACTCTAGAGGTCCTGTGTCCAGCTATCCAGTAAAGGGAAGAAAAGTGTGAGCCGTGAGACTTTAGAAGATGTGGAAGCCCATCTCCAGTTGCCTGCCTGGAGTGCTGCTGCCTTCTTCCCCTTAAAGGCGTTGCTTGCTCCTCTTTAAAGGGAAAGCTGGGGGCAGGGTGCTGGGAATGGTTTTGATATTTCTTCTTAGTCTTCTTCACCTTGAGTTAAATGAAGATAGGCACTAACCCATATCATAAAAATACAATCACTTTTGCCTTTATTCACAGTAAGATTTTCTGGTTTTTTTCCCTTAAGTTTTCTTTCTAAGATTTTTTTTTTTTTTTTTTTTTGGCTGCATCAGGTCTTAGTTGTGGCATGCAGGATTCTTTATTGCAGTGCGCGGACTTCTCTCTAGTTGTGGTGTGCAGGTTTTCTCTTCTCTAGTTGTGGCGCGCAGTCTCCAGAGCACGTGGGCTCTGTAGTTTGTGGCACATGGGCTCTAGCTGAGGCACGTGGGCTCAGTAGTTATGGCGCGGGGGCTTAGTTGCCCTGCGGCATGTGGGATCTTAATTCCCTGGCCAGGGATCGAACCCACATCCCCTGCATTGGAAGGCGGATTCTTTACCACTGGACCACCAGGGAAGTCCCTTCCCTTAAGTTTTAAGTTGACAACCAGGAATTGAGTTTATCTTGCCCTACTAGTCTAAGCAACTATAAATTTATTTCCAGATTCCATGGAAAATTCGTAAAGAGAACTCTTTTTCGAATTTGCTCCCAGATAGAGAATTGACTTCATTCTGTCCCTGCCGCCATGAAGAGAGGTCAGGATCTGGCAGAAAGACGATTTTTCAAAGAACTCTTAGCATTATGTCTAGTCCCATGGCTCTTGCCTCTTTCTATATTAAATAGATATAGAAATACTCCAACAAAGAACAAGATACTCCAACAAAGAACAAGAGTTCTTGATGTTGAAAACAAAACAAAACAAAAAAGCAGTCATAGGAAGAATGCTTATGTTTATAGACATTCTCATATTTATCATTATCATTTGGTCAATGATAAATACAATGGCTTGTTTCATCAACCCTTCACTGAATACCAATATGTCCTTAGTTTGGGGCTAGACACCAGAAGCAATGGCTATATCTGGAGCAGCCCCTGCACTTGGGAAGTTTTCAGCCTAGGAGGAGAAACAGAGTAGTGTGGTGATAGAGGGAAATAAAGGGTAGTGGAGAATAGTCAACAGGACTGGAAGGAGGTTGCATGTGACGTATGCAGGGGACATATGGAGATCCTTCATGTGGTCAACATTATTGAAAGCTTTCCAACAAGGCATCGTTATATACCAAATATTCTCAGTTCTTGTTACAAAAATCCTGAGTCCCACCTATGCTATTTTCTGCATCCCACTTACAAAGTAGAAACAAGCCCATTTCCTTTTCTTACAGAGTACCTTATAGATTCTTTTTAATACCAGATGCATACCTAAAAAGTTTTATGTATGTTTTAAAAAGTTATATGAATTTTAAGGACTATTTTTAAAGAATACTTGTATGATTATAACTGTAATACACTATAAAATGTTTGGAGAATACAGAAAAATATGTATAACAATGATTTTACCACCCACACAAAAATCTCTGTTAATAATCCAATGTATTACACACACACAAATATACATATGTGCACACACATACACACTTATACAAACGTACACTTTATACATAGCTGGCATCAAAGTATACAGTTTTGTATCATGCATTTTTTGCTTAAAAATGAAATATGGGGCTTCCCTGGTGGCGCAGTGGTTGAGAGTCCACCTGCCGATGCAGGGGACACGGGTTTGTGCCCCGGTCCGGGAAAATCCCACATGTCATGAAGCGGCTGGGCCCGTGAGCCATGGCCGCTGAGCCTGCGCGTCCGGAGCCTGTGCTCCGCAACAGGAGAGGCCACAACAGTGAGAGGCCCGCGTACCGCAAAAAAAAAAAAAAAAAGAAATATGAAATATCCTAAAGGGGTAGACACAACCTTTCCATGTGATCATGTCTGCAATAACATATAATCCACTTCAAAGAATTCTTTGTCATTTCTAACAAAGTAATATACGCATTAAGAAATTCATCTGTTATAACACTGAACTTTTCTCCAGAAGGCTTTATTAAAGCAGAATACATTTGTACAAATAAGTTAGCCTGAGAATTTCTTATTTTCACCTGTAATGAAGAATCCCTACAAATCTGAGACCTGTATTATTTTTTCTGCTTTTCTTAAAAGGACGCCAAGCAAGTTGTATATTCCTTCCCTATTTTATGATAGCGACCATGGCATAAAAGTTTAGACATCTTTAATAACTTTGTAAATTTATTGGCAAAAAATTTAGAAAATCAACTGGCTTAATAGAAATAAAATGTTCCTGATCTAGCATATTTTGAAAATTCAGAGCAGTCATTTTTACAACATTAGTTTTTCCTATTATAAAAGTAATACATTCTTCTTAGAGATAATACGGAAAATGTAAATGTAGAAAGTAAACAATTAGCAATAGTGTTACCACCCCAAGATACTTTCTCTAACATTTTGCTGAATATCCATTTTTTTCTGTTCAAATGATTTAAAAGTTATAATCACACATTGTCTCCATATTTTTGAAACTTTGAAAATTTAAAAATCCTCCATATAATTTAAAAACATCATTTTAATGATACCTCTCCTATAAATATATTATAATTTAATCAATGTTTTACATTTCTAGGTTTTTCAGAGAAAATAACAGATTTATGCATAAAGCTTTTCTGTATTTAGGTTTATTTCCCTGGGTTAATGTGATGGTCTTTTTTGATATGTCAACCTGGCCAGGCTACAATTCCCAGTTATCCAATCAAACACTAATCTAGATGTTGTTGTGAAGGCATTTTATAGATGTGATTAAAATAATAATCAATTGACTTTAAGTAAGGGAAATTATCCTAGGTAATCTGGGTGGGTCTCACTCAATCAGTTGAAAGGCCTTAAAAGCAGAGCTGAGGCTTCTCTGGATAAGAAGAGATTTTTTCTATGGACTGCATACAGCTTGCGCATCCCTGAAAGTTCCAGCCTGCCCTGTAGATTTCACACTTGCCTAGTCGGTGCCCACCATGCATAAGCCAGTTCCTTGAAATAAATCTTTTAATATATATCTCCTACAAGCTCTGCTTCTCTACATGAACACTACCAGATACACTTATATCCATAGAAGTATACATACTAGGTTAAAAAGCTCACCCAATTTAAAAGTCCACAGTACTATAACTGTGTCTTTTTTCTTATATTTCTCCATGATTTTCAACATATAATATTTAGATGATGTCCTGCTTGCCAACTAACTTTACATGGCTTAAAACTGAGCAAGTAGCTGGAACCATGTTCGACATGTGTTTTATAGCTAAGCTAAGAAAAATTACACTTAGAATCAGCCAGATTGGTGGCATTTGTTCAACTTGTGCTCTAAACAAAGCATAACCAAGACTTGGTCCAAATCCTTCCCCAACAGAGTCGGTATTTGTGCAAAGTGTCTCAGCTAACACTTCATTATCCAGGCAATCTAAGGAATGCTATGATACCACTGTCTCCATTGGACTGATGTTTTTAATGGACTATTTCTATTTACAGTGTAGTGTCAAACCTGTACTAAGCAAAAAGATTTCATACACACCTATGTGCTTACATACACACCCCAAACACACTTTACCTTTTAAATATTCCTTATTCATCTTGTTTAATATGGTTCTTATGGCTTTTCAATTATTCTTTATAACCTCTCTTCAGACTTCATCTAATTTTATATATGAAGAATTGTTTAAATGCCTTTAGATTAATAAGAAAATGCTATACTAATTAAAAATAATAGCACACTGATGAGAAGTATGTAAACTGATAACTTAATAAGTCATGTGTATTATTCTTTTTCTGGAACATTGAACAGGATACTACTAACACTGAAAGACTTAATCAGGGTACTGTTTTTCCAGAGGTATATATAATTGGTTATATATTTAGATCAGGTATGCTACCGCATATCGACTACAGTACCTAAGAACAATTACAGATTTGGGGTAAGGCTTTTAAAAGTCTAATTATTAAAAATTGACCTCAGCTCATTTCTTCCTTCCTCCCATTCTCCCTTAACTCTCTTTTTACTGGCTCCCCTTTTAAAACTTCCTTTTCTTCACTCTCCACTCTGTCATTCTCTCTTTTTCATACATTCCTCCCTACCAGCTTCCACTTTTAAAATTATCTACCAACCAACCTACCTATCATCAGTATAACTACCTACCTATCTAGTCAGCTATCAATCATCTATCTTTCTGTCTTTACTTTTGTCTTTGTTTTCCTGACTCCTACTTTTAAAATCTGTCCCTCACGATTATACTTGATTTTCGTAATGCCTCCTACCTTTTCACTCTTAGGCTCTTTAACTCTCTTCTCTACTGATGCATCCTTTCTAAACTTATTGCCTTCCTCCCTTCCTTCCTTTCTTCCTCCCTCTCTCCCTCCCTCACTCTTCCTTCTTTCCCAATTTTTCCACCTCCTCCCTCATTCTTTTACTAGCTTATTTTTTTTTTTTTTTTTTTTTTGGTGGGGGGGTTGCGGTACGCGGGTCTCTCACTGTTGTGGCCTCTCCCGTTGCGGAGCACAGGCTCCGGACGTGCAGGATCAGCGGCCACGGGTCACAGGCCCAGCCGCTCCACGGTATGTGGGATCTTCCCGGACCGGGGCACAAGCCCGTGTCCCCTGCATCGGCAGGCGAACTCTCAACCACTGCGCCACCAGGGAAGCCCTTACTAGCTTATTTTTAAAACTTTTTTCTTTCCTTCTCTCTCATTTTCTATAATTTTGTCCTGTCTTAGTACTGGCTTAAAAATCATCCACCTAGCTATCTAGCCATCTAGCTATCTAATCTACCTACCTATGTTTCTATCTTTATTTCCATTTTTATCTTACTTCTTTTAAATCTCTTTCTCCCTGCCTTCTGTATTTAATTTTTGTTACTAGGTCCTCTTTTTAAACTCCTGTCTTTCACAGTCTCTTCTTTTTTAATTTTAGTATTTTCCTAGCCTCTCCCCATTTTAGAATTCTTCTCTTTCCTTCCTGCCTCCTGCTTGCCCTCCCTCCCTCCTTCCCTCTGTACTTCTGTCCCTCACTTTTTCCTTCATTACCTGTCTCTATGTCTCATTCTTATCCTTTTCACTCTCGCTCTGGACTTCTTCCTCTTTTCTTTGTGAACTCCCGCCTGCCTGCCTTCCCCCTTCCCTCCCTACCTCCCCCTACTTCCTGCCTTCCTTATTTCCTTCTTGCCTTCCTTTCCTCCCTCCCTCTCTTCTTCCCTCTCTCCCTCCCTCTTACACTCTTTTGGTTTTAAACTGGTTCCTCTTTTAGACTTTTCTTCCCCTTTGTTCTCTCTCCTTTTATCTTTTTAACATTGACTTTTTTTCACCACACCTTTCATACAAAATCCTGTCTACTTACCTATCTCTCCATCAACCTACCAAACTACCTAGCTGTCACCCATCCATTTGTATATCTTTATTACACTGGATTTTAACTGACTTCTTTTTTAGATCTCCCTCTCTCCCTGCTCTCCACTTCCTCCCTCCCTTCCTTCCTTCCTTCCTTTCTTCCTTCCTTCCTTCCTTCCTTCCTTCCTTTCTTTCTTCCTCCCTTCCTTTCTTCCTTCCTTCCCTCCCTCCCTACCCTTTCTCTGTCTTTTCCTCGCTCCATTTTTTTCCTGGTCTCTGTCTTTCTCTTTTCTTCCCCTGCCTGCATGCACGCCTCCCTCCCTCACTCCCTTCCTCCTTGCATTCCTTCTTTCTTCCCGCCCTCCTCCCTTCCTATTTCCTGCTCCTTCATCTTCTCCCTTTCCTCATTTCTTTCTTCCTTCCTCCTGCCCCCTCCTTTCCTTTCTCCATCCATCTACCCACCTTCTTTTCCTTTTTCATTCGTTTCTCCTTCCTTCAGTCCCTTCCTGTCTCCTTCCTCCTTTCATCTCTCCTTCTTCCCTCTCTTCCCTTTCCTTCTTTCTTCCCTTCCTCCTTCCTTCCAGTCTTCTTTCACTTTATTTATACGACTCCTCTTTCAAAACATTTCCTTTCTTTCCCTCTCTCTTTCTTTATATTTGTCTGTTTTGCCTTCTCCTTTTAAAAATCAGTCCTTTCTACCTATATACCTACCTAGCTGGCTGGCTCTATATCTAGCTATCACTCACTTGCTTTCTGTCTTTATTTTAATGATTTCTACTATTTAAAATTACACACACCACATAATTATATTTGATTTTCTTGCTGGCCCTTCCTCTTACTCTCCCATTTCTTTTCCTTTTTTTTTTTTAAGTTTTTTTTGATGTGGGCCATTTTTAAAATCTTCACTGAATTTGTTACAATATTGCTTCTGGTTTATGTTTTGGTTTTTTGGCCCCAAGGCATCTTAGCTCACCGACCAGGGATCGTATCCACACCTCCTGCGTTGGAAGGTGAAGTCTTAGCCACTGGATCACCAGGGAAGTCCCTCTTTTCTTTGTTTATATAACTCTTTCCCCTACTGATTCATCCTTTATAAACTGTTCTTTATTTCTGCTTCCTCCATTCTTTCCTTGCTTCCACTCTCCCTTTCTTCTTTTACTAGCTCCTTTTAAAAACTTCTTTCCACCTCTCTCACTTACTATAATTTTTGTCCTGTGTTATTATTGGATTCTCCTTTTTAAAATCCTATTATCGGGCTTCCCTGGTGGCATGGTGGTTAAGAATCTGCTTGCCAATTCAGGGGACACAGGTTCAAGCCCTGGTCAGGGAAGATCCCACATGCCACAGAGCAACTAAGCCCATGCACCACAACTACTGAGCCTGTACTCTAAAGCCCGCAAGCCACAACTACTGAGCCCGTGTGCCACAACTACTGAAGCCCACACGCCTAGAGCCTGTGCTCTGCAACAAGAGAAGCCACCACAATGAGGAGCCCGCACACCATAGAGAAGAGTAGCCCCTACTCGCCACAACTAGAGAAAGCCCGCGTGCAGCCAAAAATAAAAATAAATAAAATTAGTTTTTTAAAAAAATTTTAATCCTATTATCTATCTATCTATCATCTGTCTACCTATCTATGTATTTATCTAATTGCCTAGCTGTCATCAATCTACATGTCTTTTTTGACTCTAATTTTAACTGACTTCGCTTTATATCCCCCTCTCTGCTGCTCTGTGTAATTGTATTTAATTTTCACAGTAGCGCCTCCTTTGAAACTCCTCTGTGTCTGTCACAGTCACATTCTCTCTGATTTTTTATTTTGCTACTCTCCCTAGCCTCATCCCTTTAAAAATTTTAACTTTCTTTCTTACCTTCTTCCATCCCTCTCTTCCTTCTGTCCCTTTCTTTTTTCCTTTCTTCCTTCTTCCTCCTTCATCATTCCCTACTCTCTCTTTCACTTCCACTTTCATTATTTTATTAATTCTATCTTTTTTGCACTGTGTTTTCTTTATTTGCTCCTCCATTTAGAACCTACTCGCCTTCTCTCTTGCTTTCACTATTCTTTGTGGTGGCATTTCTTACTGCATCTTCCTTGTTAAACATCTTTTTTCTCCTTTCTTACCTTCTCTCTCTAACACTATCATCTTTGCAGTCTTTTCTTATTCATCCTTTTTAAACATCGCTCTTTTAAATTTATGATTGATGCCTATTTTTTAAACTTTTCTGCTTGTGAAACATTCTTCCTTTCTTTCTGTCTCTGAGTCTTTCCTTTTTCCTTCTTTCCTTTCTTTCTGTGTCTCATTCCCATATTTTTCTCTATTTTACATTTTCTTATAAATTATTCCATTTTGAAACATCTGCTTTTTATTGCTTTCATATGTCCTTCTTTCTTCCTTCATTCTTTTCTCCTCTTATTCCATTTCTCTACATCTTTTTCTTGTTCCCTTTCTGTATTTCTCTTTCACCTCTGTGCCTGTCTGCACGCAGCCTGCATGCCTTCCTCTATTCTTTTCCTACCCTGTCCTGCCCTGTCCTGTCGTATCCATCTTCCCTCTTTCTTTTATTCTCTATGTACTGCCCCCTTTAAAATGTTTTTTATTTCTTCTTTTCCTTCTAACTCTTTTTCCATCTTTTATGTACTGACTATTTTTACTGAGTTCTCTTTTTTAAAATGAGTTCTATCTATTCATCCATCCATTTATTCATTCATCCTTCTATTCATCATCCATCCATCATCTATCAATCATCTATCTATGGCCTTATTTATTTACATGTTATATACTTTCCTAC
The DNA here is from genome assembly GCF_003031525.2 of Neophocaena asiaeorientalis asiaeorientalis. Lineage (NCBI taxonomy): Eukaryota > Metazoa > Chordata > Mammalia > Artiodactyla > Phocoenidae > Neophocaena > Neophocaena asiaeorientalis. The sequence goes on from NW_020173215.1 coordinate 6,248,809, forward strand.
CTATCTACCTACTTTCCTATCTAGCTGTCAATTCATCCATTGATCTTGTATCACTGTAATATTTTAACTGACTTCTTTTTAGATTTCTTTCCTCACTGTCCACAATTGTGCTTAATTTTCTTACTAGTGCCTCCTTTTCAAATCCTTCTCTCTCTCTCACATTCTCTTTCATTTCTTTTGTATTTTACACTTTCCTACAGACATTACTTTAAACTTCTCTTTCCTCCCACTTACTCCTTTCTATCTTACCCCTTCTTTCTTTTCTTCTTTCTTTAGTAGCCTTTTTCTGTCCTTTCCAGCTCCATTTCATTCACTGTCCTTTTCTCTTTGTCTTTCTTTCTCTCTTCTCACCCTCCTTCCTTCCTTTTCCTTTTATCTCTCCCTCTTTCCATCCTCCATTCCTCCCTCCTTCTTTCTTTCCATTCTTTATGTATTGGCTCTTGTTTTTAAAGATTTTTCATCTCTATTTCTTTTGTTCTCATTCTTTGTGTTTATTTATTTTGTACTGTCTTTTATATTGGCTTATGCCATTCTCTCCCCCCACCCACTCTTTCTCTCTCCCTTCTTCTCTGTCTCCTTCTTTATTTTACTCTTTTTAAAAATATTGACTTCTACTTTTAAAATCTCCTCCCCATCACACAAAATTGTACCTCATTTTCTTATTGGCCCCTCCTACTCACATTCTCTTGTTCTCCTTTTTTCACTCCTTTCCTTACTGATTCATCATTTATAAACTACTTTTATTTCTTCCTTCTTTCCTACTTTCTTTCCATCATCTTCCTTCCTCACCTCCCTCCCTCCCTCCTACCTTTCTTCCTTCATTACTTGTCTCTATATGTCCTTATTCCTTTCACCCTCTCCCTCTGGATTTGTCTTTTCTTTGTGAACCTAAACTCCTCCCTTCTTTCCCTTCCTTTCTACTCCATTCCTCCCTCCTGCTCTCCCTCTGTCTTCCCTCTCTTCCTTTACTCCCCCGCACTTTTATTTTTTGGCCACACTCTGCGGCATGCAGGTTCTTAGTTCCCCAACCAGGGGTTGAACCTGTGCCCCCTGCAGTGGAAGCACAGATTCTTAACCACCAGACTGCGAGGGAAGTCCCTTCTCCCTTTTTTAAAACTGGTTCCTCTATCAAATTCTTTTCATTCTTAATAGTCTCTTTTAAAAATCTTTTTAATATTGTCTTTTGTACCAAGCCCTCCTTATAAAATCCTATCTATTTATTCATCTAGTTGTCATCCATCCATCTATCTACCTTTAATTCTTTGTATTTTAACTGACTTCTTTTTATCTCTCTCTCCTTGCCCTCCACTTTCACCCTCCCCTTCCTTCTCCCTTCCTTCCTGCCTGCCTGTCTTTATGCCCTTTCTCTACTTCTCAATCCACTTCTTCGCTAACTTTCTCCCTCTTTTCTTCCCCGCTTGCATGGGTGCACTCTGACTGCCCCCTTCGCAAAAAATTGACCTCAGATAAAGAAGTGAACTTTTTATTCATAGGATGCCTCTGTCTTCTAAAGTGAATGGTTCTATGCATTTGAAATCATTGTAAGATTAGTAGGAGTCTCCTTCTACATAAAATCATGACCAAGGTGGGAAATAACCTGCCATGAGATGGTTTATAAATGTCATTCCTTCAGAATTGGAGCTTAGGTAGCCTAAGGGTGGACAGAGTTGAGGAAATCTAAGTGTCTTACCAAGATGGAGATGCCCATGGTACACACAGATAACACTATGTAACTGGCAGTTGGAAATTTATACCCAGACTGCAAAAGCAAAAGTAAAGTCAATAGAAATGTAATTATTTATAACATATCCACATAAAGTAAAGTGGACATGTTTTAGTGTTCCAGGTACCCAAAGTCATGATCTGCAGACATCAGTAAATGCGCTGAATGAATGAATTCAGCTTTTTTCCCTCCGATAAGAAGTTCAAGCTGCAATAGCAGCTGGTATAGAAAGCCCTTTCCGCTAAAGCTGCTTTCCACTAAGTTCTCCACATTCTGACACGCTTTGTGGTCTGCGTGGATTCTAGAAAAAAGAATTAGAGGGAAAAGCTTTGGAAAGAGGGTGTCCTGCAAAATCAGTTCCACTTGGTGAAGAACGTCACCGGTATCCAGAGTTTGATTCAATTCCTTAGGATCATCCAATTGCTCATATTGACACTAGAATCATCAAGCAATTGTCTGATCCCAACTTGACCTCAGATAATTTTTTATTGAGAAGAGAATAAGGTAACCAGTCAATACCAGAATTTCTACTCACTCAGAAGTTACATTCTTCAGTATAAATATTGGCCTTCAGTTTACAAGTTTGATTAAAATCCAGAAGTTTCACAACCTCCCCATAGGTGAAGTAAGGAACTCAATAAACATGGAGGGCTAGACCCTGGACCTCCAGAAAAATGGGAACTTCATTCTATCCCCATGATATATGCTCAATAACTAATGAAGGAATAAAAGAAGGGAGGGGAGCAGGGGAGATCTGTGATGACCTATGAATTCTGGGAGCTTTTCAATGTCTTTCAATATCTTAAAGCTCTCTCGCTCTCTCTCAACTGCAGCAAAATGCCACATTTACCTGTAGATAAATATATTGCCATTAAATATTATGCAAAACAGCTGTATACTAAGTGGGACAGTGGGAGAAAGAGAGGGAGAAATTGTTTCGGGACCAAGAAATACATGTTTCTATCTGGTATTTGAGTTTCAGAATTCTTTATGCAGACGCAGTTAAAAAGAATCAGCAGTGAAACCAGTTGTACTGCATTTGAATTATCATATAATTTATAATATCCACTTTACTGTCTTGAACAGATAGTCAAAAATCAAGTTTCAGGCAATAAGAAACAAATCCTGTGTGAGATAAACATATAACTCACTTTCAGAATGGTTTTATGTTTGGAATGGAGCAATAGGGCAATGACTGAAAGCCACACATGACTAAACCCCATTCTCTAATTAAGCAACTTTATACATGCAAATAAGTGGACAATCTGCAAGTGAGACCTAGGATTTATGTAATTTCCCAAGTTCTAAAAATAAGTACTATGATTTCATGGATAATATTTTTTAAATCCCAGATGTTATTTTGACTATAAAAATGGATTTCAGATCACAGCACAAACATATACTATGCGTGTGTTACAAGGATTAATTTAATCGAAGTATTATCCCTGATGGCTCTGATCTATGTATAGAGTTTTAGCTGAAAGTTGCATAGAACATTAAATACTCATTGACCTTAAAGAATAATTCACTAAGTGTATGGATTTTGCGTAATTAATTTTCATTAAGTGAATCAACAGGAAAAAATCAATAACATATGGTTAAGTATCTGGCTTCTGTATAATCCATTTCCCAAATAAATAAAATCTCATTTCTTTGTTAGTATCTATTTTTAATTAGTAACAATTTCTCTCAAAAAAATCATTTTTTAGTTATTCATATTCACCTTTTATTGTCCAAATATGCAATTTATTTTATATACATTATTCTATATAGGACATTTTTCTATACAGTCTCCAAATTCACTGGTTAAAATTTAAAATAACTAGAGAGGAAAAAAGAATACAAATATTTCCAAATCCTAAAAAAATTAAAAGATATATTAAGGGCACTCATAACACTTCAAAGCTAGCTAAAGTTTGAAAGCATTAGGACATATTATAAGTCTTGAATAATAGTTTTTTGTTCTTTGAAACTTTCTCAAAAGTCCCTTAGAACTTTTCCAAAACTGATTCTTTATTCCTCAGGTGTCAAGATGTCTGCTACAGATTTTAGCTCCAAAGCTTTCCTAGTTTTAGGCTGTATTAAGATTTATATTTTTTTATCCTGGCTCTGCTACTTATTCACTGTTTGACTTGGGGATAATCAATGCCTCAGTTTTCTCATTTTTAAAATGTAAATAACAATTCCTACCTCATAGGGTGGTTGTAAGGATTTGAAGAAGCATATTCATAAAGTGCCTAGCACAGGGCCTGGCCCACTGTGGCAGCTGTGGTGGAGGTAGAGTTGATGGTGGTGTTGGCTGCTGATTGCCCACAAAGGAAAACATAGACAGTATTTCCTGGGCTTCACTAATTGAATGTGGGAAAGGGCTTTAAGTGGTAGTGTACTGCTGTTTGCTTGGTCTGGCTTGGAGTGCCCACTGGAAATATTCATTAATTTTTCAAGCTTGGCAGTTGTAGAAGCATTTACACCATGGGGAATTGTCAAACTCCACACCAGGGCTGCCTCCCATCCCCCTCAACCCCCGGTACTACCCCAGCAAGTTGCCTGCATAATGCCAGCTCTAAGCCTTGTTTTATGGAGTTTATTTATTAAAGAAACTTGTCTAAGCTCAGATTGTTCTTTCTTTTTTAATATTTATTTATTTATTTATTTATTTTGGTTGTGCCAGGTCTTAGTTGTGACAGGTGGAATCCTTAGTTGTGGCTCCAGGGTTCCTTAGTTGTGGCTTGCAGTCTCCTTAGTTGCAGCAGGCAGGCTCCTTAGTTGTGGCATGTGAACTTTTAGTTGTAGCATGTGTGTGGAATCTAGCTCCCTGACCAAGGATCGAACACGGACCCCCTGCATTGGGAGTGTGGAGTCTTATCCACTGTGCCACCAGAGAAGTCCCCCTCAGATTGTGTTTATGGCCACATATTTCAATAGATCCTTTATTATTCATGATTTAAGCTTAATTTATGGGTTGCCCCAAGGAATAAATGCAAACCTTTTAACCCTTGTTTTTCTTTTCTATCTTTTCCCTTTTTTTTTTTTGGCTGCACCACACAGCTTGTGAGATCTTAGTTCCCCGACCAGGGATTGAACCTGGGCCCTCGACAGTGAGACGGCAGAGTCCTAACAACTGGACCACTAGGAAATTTCCCAAATCCTGTTTTTCAATATTCTGCTCTGCTTCTTCAGCCTGCTTAATAATGAACTGCTCTTCATTTCTCTGCGTCTTTACTCTCTATTTCATGGTTTTCTGTACCAGGAATCTATAGGTTAACACTCAAGGAAGCAGAAAGGAAGAGAAAAATGAAAAACAAAACAACCCTCTGCAACTTCCTTTTTAAGCCTGTATTTCTTTGTGTTCATACACTGTGGCAAAGACAATACTATGTGTACACCAAACTATTTGCATTTTCCTCCTGGACACACAGAAAGGTTACATTTCCCAGCGCTCTGGCATCTGGGTGGGCCCATATGACTAGTTCTGGCCTAATGAATGTGAGTAGAAGTGATGTACAGCACTTCTAAATCTGGTCCTTGACAAAGTTCTCACACCTTTTCTTCTCTCTCTCAATCTCTCTCCCTCTCTGTCTTCCTCTGTTTCCCCATGTACCAGCCTAGACATAGGACTCCAAAATGGCAGAATCACACAAAAATAGCTCAGATAATTGAGGCCCCTCTGAGAAGAGGTGCCTGATCTGCCCCAAACACAAGTGAAAATAAACTTACACTGTGTTTGTCACTGAGAGTTCAAAGACATCTTATTACAACAAAAAGAAACACATAAATACTATCAACCCTCCTTGTTTATACACAAAGTCTTCAGAAAGAAGGGGAGGGCAGAAGGTCTACATTCAGGGAAGACTAGACTAGTGTTATTTCCGTTCTCTATACTTGGCTTGTGTTTTAAGAATGTTCAGTAGAATAATTTTAATGCCTAGTTTACTGTAGAACTCTATTGTTTAACCATAGTCATTTACCCTTTCTGAATCTCAGTTCCTCATCTAATAAACTGAGAAAGTTTGGAGTAGATGATTCTGTGTGATTCTTCCCAACCTCAAAATGCTATATAACCAATAGTATATTTAGAGTCTGAAAAATGACTCTTGAGAAATATTGAATTTATGGGCTTGCTTTTTTTTTAACATATCTTTTTAACTTGCTTTGGTAAAAGTATACCAAAGTCCTTGATCAGGCACATATGGAGTCTGAGAATTATATTGCTCCCATGCAGAATACAATCTAGTTTGTAATAATTCGTTTTATAATATGGTTTCCTGAACTATTGATATAATGTGTTGAAAAACAGTCTTTAAAATCACCCCATATTAATAAGAAAGTAATGCCAAAACATTTTATTTCTGATTGTGCTATGAATGAAAGTAAAAGCACTGCCTAAAAAGTCTGTTTTTTAAAATTAATTAAAATACATTTTTAAAATTGAAGTATAGTTGATTTATAATGTTTCAGGTATACAGCAAAGTGATCCAGATATATATTTTTTTCTTTTTCAGATTCCTTTCCATTATAGTTGTTACAAGATATTGAATATAGTTCCCTGTGCTATACAGTAGCTCCTTGTCATTTATTTATTTTATATATAATAGTGTGTATCCATTAATCCCAAATTCTCAATTTATCCCTCCCCCCACCTTTCCCCTTTGGTAATCATAAATTTGATTTCTATGTCTGTGAGTCTATTACTGTTTTGTAAATAAGTTCAGTTATATCATTTATTTAGATTCTACATGTAAGTAATATCATATATTTGTCTTTCTGTCTGACTTACTTCACTTAGTATGATAATCTCTAGGTCCATCCATGTTGTTGCAAGTGGCATTATTTTCTTCTTTTTCATGGCTGAGTAATTTTCCATTGTATATATGTACCACATCTTCTTTACCCATTCATCTGCCAGTGGACATTTAGGGTGCTTCCATGTCTTAGCTATTGTAAATAGTGCTGCAATGAACACTGGGGTGCATGTAACTTTTTGAATTATAGTTTGTCTGTATATATGCCTAGGAGTGGGATTGCTGGATCATATGGCAACTCTATTTTTAGTTTTTTTTAAGGAATATTCATACTGTTATCCACAGAGGCTGCCCCAATTTACATTCCCACCAACAGTGTACAAGGGTTCACTTTACTCCACACCCTCTCCAGCATTTATTATTTGCAGAATTTTTGAGGATGACTATTCTGACTGGTGAGTGTTGTTACCTCATTGTAGTTTTGATTTGCATTTCTCTAGTAATTAGTGATATTGAGCAACTTTTCATGTGCCTCTTGGTCATCTGTATGTCTTCTTTGTTGAAATGTCTATTTAGGTCTTCTGCCCATTTTTGGATTGGGTTGTTTGGTTTTTTTTATATTGAGCTGTATAAGCTGTTTGTAAATATTTGAAAAGTAAGCCCTTGTCAGTCGCATCATTTGCAAATATTTTCTCCCAGTCCGTAGGTTGTCTTTTCATTTTGTTTATGGTTTCCTTTGCTATACAAAAGCTTTTAAGTTTAATTAGGTCCCATTTGTTTATTTTTACTTTTGTTTCCATTACTATAGGAGTAATTTTTGAAGAGTTAATTAATTAAAATACACATTTTTAAAAATATGCCTACTTTTCAGGTAATTCATGTGTAATTTCACATAATTTCATTATTCTGAAGCTCTACTAAATGGGAAATGAGCCAGTAGAAAGTTCAAGGATAGACCTGGGAGTTACTCCAATTCAACAAATATTTGTTAAGAACCTGCTATGAGTCAAGTCCTGTTTTGGACACTGTATGAAAAGATAAAACTATGGATAAGATACTCCTGTCCTCAAACACAGAATATAAAACAAATATATAATAACTATAATATAAGGCAGGTCATAAGACCTGGCAAAGCCATAAGCTAAAGGTGTAATTCAGAAAAAGGAGGGGTCACATCCAAACAAGAACAGGGAGGGCTTAATCAAGAATTTGGTACTTGGATGCTTCATGAAGACAGATAGAATTTTGGCAGATGGAAATGGAAAAAGAGTATTCCTAGTAAAGGGAACAGCAAGAGCAAATGTGCAAAGGTGAGAAACTGTGGCATAATTTTAGAAAAAAGCAAATTGATAGGTTTGACTGAAGTATAGAAAACTGCATAAGAACTCATGAGAGGTTATATTGGGAAAGTAAATTATGGAGGGCCCTAAATACCAGGCTGAAGAATATGTATGTACTCAATTTGAAACAGGCTTGTGTGTCACTAAAGATTTTGGGTGAGAAGGGTTCAAGATAATGTCAGTAGCTTAAGAAGAAGTCAAAATATGGGGGCTGTCAAATATCAACGGAAGCAATTAGACATGGACCACAGGATTGCTGGTAGGTTAGATTCAAGTTTCTTGAACTTTTTCAAGGTCCCAAATGCTCTTAATGGATTCTGTGGGAGAAGCTGCCCTGCTGGCCTCATACATAGTGTTACCCTAAATGCCTCATTTTCTCTGGTAGTTATCAGAACTAGGAGTTGCCCAGTATATTATAAAGATTAAAATTTTAAAATTGTTCCAGATATGCCTCATTCCCAAAGTAGATATAATTCCCCGCAAAATGTGGATAAATAAACGTTTGAAAGATCAAATTGTATTCTGTATGCTGCAAAACAAAAGATCATTTTGTACGAAGAAACACTGTTCACAGTTTGTTTCTCAAACTTCTTTTAAACCTGTTGCCCCTTTCTAATAAACCTAAAAATCTCAGGCCCTTTAAATTTAAAACCATTTAAATTTAAATGTTATTTGAAAGTTCAGTGTAAATAAGTATTAAGAATACACCAAAATAATTATACAATTAAATACTTTTTAAAAACTAAATATGTTTGTTTGCATTCTGACGTCACCACCCGCTACCTCCCAGAATATACCTCCCCCCACACACACCAAAAACATCTAAAATATTTGAAAAAACAAAACAAAAACAAAACACTGACTCTAAAACAGTGCCATTGCTTACAAAAACAGCACTTTGCAGTCTCAGAGCTAATTACACACTCAAAGGAGGGCAAATTTATTAGTTAAACTTCCAAATTATCTACACTAAAGGAGGTAACTAAAGACAGAAAGAAAAAATAACAATGAATAATCCAAAAGTCATATATTTCTTACTTTGGAATGCTAACTGGCATACTTTTCTAATACTGTTTAACCTAATCTATTATTGTATCTCCTATTCCCATACTAATTTATAACGTAAGAGAGACTTAAAACAGTGCTGATTTGAAGAAGCCACTGGAAGTTCCAGAACATGTCTGAGTAATCCATAAAACATATAACCCATATACAGAAAGTTGAGAACCAAGATATTATAAGGTTAGTGACTTAAAATAGATACAAATGCTTTCCTTTGTAATTTTTTTCTCATCTTTTAGGTTGGTAGTATTACATTACAATACAGTTGAAAACATCATTCTTACAGTTTTGTAATTTTCCCTTATTTGACATAATTTCCCCTTGCTCTTACCTTTCTTGTTCCTCAGCTGCTCAGATGCTCTCCCACCTTCTGATGTGCCCAGACACTATCCATCAACTAGATCGTCATTTCTCAGAGAAGCACTGAAGCAAAAAAGGAGGGGAGACACTAAATAAGCCATCTCCATTTTTACAGATGAAAACACTGAGCTTATAAAGGACACCTTCTTGCACTTTATACTTTTTAAAGTGTATTATTTTATATGTATTATTTCAATTTGTTTAACTTTCATTAGAGTCTTCCTTGATCTGAAAAAGTGAGTTCCTAAAGGCAGGGGTGGGATATGTTAAGATTCATGTTTATGATACTTGGATTAAAATTTTTTCTTCACAGGTAAATACAAAAATTAGGGGTAAAAATGCTAAGAAAATGTTTGTTTTCTTGGATTTTGTTAAGCCATGCATTTTTATAAAGTTACCTATCTATGAAATTGTTTGTATGATTTTACATATTACAGTCTTAAATCAAGCAAATATTTAGCCTTATGTCCAGACTAAAATAAATGTATACAAAGGAAATTAAGGCTAAAAGAAATTGCTGTTTCTTTCAGCCATCTCCATAGTAAAAGTTCATGAGGACTTGTACGGAGTCTCAAATTATTTGAGCACATTTTGCTGTGGCCTACACACAATATTTTGAGAATTGCAATACCCAACACAATACTTATGCATAGAGAATGTGTCCAAAAAAAGAGGTGAATTTGTAAATGAATAAGTTAAATTGTATAGGGCGCAAGAGAATTGGTAACTATAATAAGAACAACTGAAATGGAAATAAAAGTGGGACAATTTCAGTGATATTTTATAATAAAGTGACAACTGCGTAATATTTAGATTCATTTAACTCATTTATGTTACTTCTACTTCATAATTCATTTTTGTATTTTTAAATTCCAAGAGCATTTAAATAAAGGTAAGTCTAAAGTTATGTCAAATTTGTTTTTCTATGCTAGAAATTCTAAAAACGATATTTTGTATTACTTGTTAATACAATATGTTAAATTGTTATATTTTAAGAGAAACTGTCACATTAAAATTAAAGATTTGTTTCTATTATAACCTCAGTGTATATTGGATATTCTTGCACCCTGTGGCCCACTCATCCATTTTTGTTTTTATTTTTGTTTGTTTGTTTTAGTATTCAGTGATACACTGACATAATTTAGAAAATGAGAATTTTCATATTTTATTTCTCAAGCATATGAACAAATTGCATTGGAAAGTATAAAAACAAAGTGTACAAATGTCTTTGAACAGAGCAATGAATGCCCTCTAGTGTTTCTTGCTAGAATATCAGTTTAACAATAGCAAAAGTGAATATGTATATGATATTTTCATAGCTATTTAAAAAATTAAACTCATAAACAATAGACTCTGAATGTGTATGTTTTAAATGTTACCAAAATACGGAATAGCAAGGCATTTCATTAAATGTTGTCCTACCTAAATAATAGATATTATTATAATGTATACACAAAGGTAATAGAAATCAGAGCTGTTAGTTTTTCAGATATGGGGCAGCTGACACCCCTGAAAAACACATACTGTCTTTCTAGTACTACCTTTCTAGCAAACTGCAAACTAAAGTAGTTACAGGAGGCCTTCTTAAAGCATCAATATACAAGTAATAGTCACCAAAGCCACACTTTTTCCCTGTCCACTGGTATGCATATACAGAGCTTCTACCTCTAGAAGACAAAACATTTCCGAACTAGTTCCGGGAAGATGGTGGAAGAGTAAGATGCAGACATCACCTTCTTCCCCACAGATACACCAGAAATACAACTACACGTGGAACAACTCCTACAGAACACCTACTGAACGCAGGCAGAAGACCTCAGACCTCCCAAAAGGCAAGAAACCCCTCACGTAGGGGTAGGGCAAAAGAAAAAAGAATAAACAGAGACAAAATGATAGGCATGGGACCTGCACCAGTGGGAGGGAGCTGTGAAGGAGAAAAGGTTTCCATATACTAGGAAGCCCCTTCGCGGGCGGAGACTGCGGGTGGCGGAGGGGGAAAGCTTCGGAGCCGCGGAGGAGAGCACAGCAACAGGGGTGCGGAGGGCAAAGCGGGGAGATTCCTGCACAGAGGATCGGTGCCGACAGGCACTCACCAGCCCGAGAGGCTTGTCTGCTCACCCGCCGGGGCGGGCGGTGCTGGGAGCTGAGGCTCGGGCTTCGGTCGGAGCGCAGGAAGAGGACAGGGGTTGGCGGCATGAACACAGCCTGAAGGGGTTAGTGCGCCACGCCTGGCCGGGAGGGAGTCCGGGGAAAGCTGCTGAAGAGGCAAGAGACTTTTTCTTCCCTCTTTGTCTCCTACTGCGCGAGGAGGGGGGATTAAGAGCGCTGCTTAAAGGAGCTCCAGAGACGGGCGCGAGCCGCGGCTAAAAGCACGGACCCCAGAGACGCCAAGGCTGCTGCTGCCGCCGCCAAGAAGCCTGTGTGAGAGCACTGGTCACTATCCACACACCCCTTCTGGGAAGCCTGTGCAGCCCACCACTGCCAGGATCCTGGGATCCAGCGACAACTTCCCCGGGAGAACGAACGGCGCGCCTCAGGCAGGTGCAACGTCACACCGGCCTCTGCCACCGCAGGTTTGCCCCACACTCCATACCCCTCCCTCCCCCCGGCCTGAGTGAGCCAGAGTCCCCGAAGCAGCTGCTCCTTTAACCCCATCCTCTCTGAGCGAAGAACAGACACCCTCCGGCGACCTACACGCAGAGGCGGGGCCAAATTCAAAGCTGAGCCCGGGGAGCTGTGAGAACAAAGAAGAGAAAGGGAAATCTCTCTCAGCAGCCTCAGAAAAAGCGGATTAAAGCTCCACAACCAACTTGATGTACCCTGCATCTGTGGAATACATGAATAGACAACGAATCATCCCAAATTGAGGAGGTGGACTTTCAGAGCAAGATTTGTGATTTTTTTCCCCCGTTTCCTCTTTTTGTGAGTGTGTATGTGTATGCTTCTGTGTGAGATTTTGTCTGTATAGCTTTGCTTCCACCATTTGTCCTAGGGTTCTGTCTTTTTTTTTTTAATTTTTTTTCTTAATAATTATTTTTTATTTTAATAACTATCATAATAAGGACACAGACACCGCAAAACACACCAATAGACGTGGACTTGCCCACCAGAAAGACAAGATCCAGCCTCATCCACCAGAACACAGGCCCTAGTCCCCTCCACCAGGAAGCCTACACAACCCGCTGAACCAACCGTAGCCACTGAGGACAGACACCAAAAACAGCAGGAACTACAAACCTGCAGCCTGCAAAAAGGAAACCCCAAACACAGTAAGATAAGCAAAATGAGAAGACAGAAAAACACACAGCAGATGAAGGAGCAA
>NW_020173215.1:6261487-6313300 GCF_003031525.2 Neophocaena asiaeorientalis asiaeorientalis
CAATGGAATATTACTCAGCCATAAAAAGAAATGAAATTGAGCTATTTGTAATGAGGTGGATAGACCTAGAGTCTGTCATACAGAGTGAAGTAAGTCAGAAAGAGAAAGACAAATACCGTATGCTAACACATATATATGGAATTTAAGAAAAAAAAATGTCATGAAGAACCTAGGGGTAAGACAGGAATAAAGACACAGACCTGCTAGAGAATGGACTTGAGGATATGGGGAGTGGGAGGGGTAAGCTGTGACAAAGCGAGAGAGAGGCATGGACATATATACACTACCAAACGTAAGGTAGATAGCTAGTGGGAAGCAGCCCCATAGCACAGGGAGATCTGCTCCGTGCTTTGTGACCGCCTGGAGGGGTGGGATAGGGAGGGTGGGAGGGAGGGAGACGCAAGAGGGAAGAGATATTGGAACATATGTATATGTACAACTGATTCATTTTGTTATAAAGCAGAAACTAACACACCATTGTAAAGCAATTATACTCCAATAAAAAGTAAAAAAAAAAAAAAAAGCACTATTTCCATGGGCATCTTCTGCCTCTGTTGCTATTAGCCATGATGAAAATAGAAAGCAATAAAGGAACACAATTTATTTGGACGTGTCAAAACTGTGATGTACCAGTATGCCTTGCCTTAACTTTACACAATGGCAATCACACCAAGAATAAAAAATGTCAGTGCCTCAGTGGTCAAGAACGAGTGCCTGGTCTATCTACCGGTCTTTCCTTAGAGAGAAGCAAGGGCACTAAAAAGCATGTTCGTGAATATCTGAGCTTGTCACAACTTAACGGATCATCTCAGTAACTATGGAAAATGATTGTAACTATCACACACACAAAAAAGCATTAGAAAATATTTGAGTTGAATACATCAAGTAGCAGATTTTTGTTATCTTTTCTTGCCCAGTATCCTTTCACTTTCTTTTAGGGCACCTTCCCTCTTCTAGTGCATGGAATTGGTATCGAATGGAGGGCACTTTACCTTCTCAAGACCACAGGGTGGGCATGGAATGCAACCCTGGCCAGACTTTGAGGAATATAAATCTTGAACAGAGTGGAGAAGATGAAAAGTTGCTCCCTAGGGCCCCAGAGCTGCCTGTTCCTGCACATCCCAAGGCACAGACATTCAACTTTTCCTTGGAATCTGTGTGATATACCAGTTGTCTTATTATTTTCCCTTTTTGCTTAAGCTAACCAAAATAAGAATGCCTAACTGAACTACTTTATAACAATGACATTACACTGATTACATTTTGCAGTTGCATAAAATATGGAGAATAAAAGGAAAAAAATGAAGAATAAAGTTAAATGATATGATTATGTTGTCTTTTAATTATAAATGAATAATTTATGGACAATATTTTGTTATCTTAGAATAACATTGTTAGCTACCATTTTAAAGCAGAATTTGTGGAGATAAGTTATATTATTAATATACTTTCATAAAAACCTCCAAAAGAGCACAATTTTTAAAAGTATTAGAGCAAAAATATTTTTTACTTCTTATGGTTACAGATAAATAAAAATGCCTTCTTTCATTCTTTGCTCTAATTGTCAGGTAGGTATAAGTAGGTTTCCCATCCGCCACGACCATCCAAAATTGAAGGGAGAAAATTGCATTTCTATCTCATCCAAATCTTTCATTCAATTTAAATTTATACTCATTTTTGTTTCCATTTTTAATCTTTCAAAGCATAGTTAAATGATAAAATCTTTCTCTTTATTATTAAACAATTCATATATTTTATATGAAAGATACAAAGTAAAATAAGGCCAATTTTGTTTATTTAAATAGTTGTTTCAGAACATCTTTATTTAAGAAATGTCTTAGCATGGACTATGAAATCCATAACTCCTATAAAAGATCAGAACACCTACTTGCTTCTTTAGCAGATAATTGCATTAGAAATGCAATTAAACAATGACAATGTAACCTGAATATGCTATGTGCTTTAGTTAACAGAAATGTTTTTATGTAGATTATTTCCTTTAACCCTAATGATTGTGTGAAAGAGTCAAAGATTTGTATCCGCATCTTACATATAGGGGAACTGAGGCTAAAAGAGTGTAAGTGGGTTACCCAAGGCCTTGCGGTTTATTACGTAGTGAAGCCAACTCAAATTCAGGTAGTTTATCTTCCAGGTTATGGTTCTTTCCAATATACCACACTACAAAGTAGTGTGAAGTTTTATTTTCCTAGAGTTGTATTACCTTTCAGTGTAAGTATCAGTGAGACAGAAGTAAACTAAGAACATAGCCATGGCGCAAGACCCCTGGGCAGTTTCCAGGACTTGTAAGTTACTGGAGCTCAAGGTCCTTCTATCAGGAACTGCAAAGTGTCTTTTACTCCACGACATTGATCATTTTCTAGAATATTCCAATGTACGTCCCATTTCAATGATAAAGCCAAACAAATCTGAACCTGCATTTGACTCATCAGCAACACTTAATATTTAAATGTAATACTGAATATAATTTATTGTGTTTGTACAAATATGACACTAAAGTCCCTCCCTCCATACATTAAAAAAAAAAAAAATCCACAGAGGTATTTTTCTCGAAGAGGCATTGGATTTGCCTTGATTCATCATCACTCTTGCCAAATGCTCTTTTGACTGGTGCAAACAATAAGATGGTTAGCTAAGTTAGGAGTCCAACCTCTGGCCATGGAGCATCAGAGCCCAGTGGCATCACAGGACACATGTACTCTTCCACACATGCACTAATTAGCCAAGCTAGGAGAGAACCAGACCTGAGTTTAAGATGTCAAAATCTAATTTAATGCGTACGAACCAGATATTAGTTAACCCAAATATTAGAAAATAAGACGAATGTCTCCACTTTCACATTTTCCATAAAACTTCTGGAACGGTTACTGTTGTTAGTCTGAGATTTCTAAAAAGCAGGATCTCTACCAAGACAGGATTAAAAATGCAAGGATTCTATTAGAAGAAAATGCCTGTGTAAAAAGAAATGGGTGGGGGGAGGGTGATGGGAAGGGCTGGGAGAGCTGTCAGACTGCATACAAGTCTAATTTGCAAGAATAAGAGATTGAGAGACAAAATGAATGGACGCATCTGAGACTGCTGTGCAGTCTAAGGAAGGTTTGGCAAAACAGTGGGGGAAGGCCTGGAGCCAAACTGGGCCAACAAAGGAGTCCCACCTGTCTTCCAGGGCAGGGTCGGCCTCAGTACATCACTGCACTCAGTCCCTGGTGGGAGCCGCCAATAGGAGGTACGGCCTGGGCCAAATCAAGGGGTGGATGGATTTCAAATCACAGCAGCTGTGGCCCTCGGTCTCTGAAGAGTGTTCTTACTGCTCCACTGCATAGTATGAAGGGAAGGCGTAGGGGAAAAACTTTTCCAAAACCCTTTAAAACGTTAAAGAGGCCTGTTTTTATCAGAAATGCGTTAATTATTTCATAAAAGAACCAATTGCACATAATTTGGGCACAATATCAACAGCATTACTATAAACAGAATACTGAGAAAAAGCATTCTGAATTACACCTTTTATGAAATGAACAATTCTAAATCAAATAAAAATCATTCAATAGTTTTGCTCAACACCAGGTGGAGCTCTTTTGCTTTTTAAAACAGTGAAAGAGAACATAATTTTCTTAATTTAACACAGGGTTAGGCTGATTATTTCATAGCTCTTAAGTCATCTTTTGAAATCACTTTAGTGCATTCCCACCATATTTGTCACCATTGTAAACCTGATATTTTTTCCAAATACCACGAACTAGATCAAACTGCAATGTTAAAATAAAACCAAGACTAAAAATATTGTTCAATCTTTAAAAGTTGTAAATGTCTACATTCTTCTAAAGGAAAGCGCAAAGAACCTAATTTAAATCTCATAGTCAATCATAAAACAAATCAACAACTACAGAAAATGCTCTCCCAAATCTCTAATTTGCTTTATAATCATTCTCTTTTTATCCAAAATACCTTCCCTATAGGAAAGATATTGTTGTAAAAACAGCTCTCAGGTTATAAAGTATAATGCTTTTGACAATTTTTCTGTGCCAGTTTTCAAAAGAAGCTAAAGGATTAAATTTAAGAATGTGTATAATGTAGACATGCTTTTCTACAAGTAAGTCGTGACTATGGGAGTCGTATATTCTGTGCCTCTGCTTCAGTGTTCTTTCATTCTCTTTGCAAGGAGACACATACAGATACAAATACATAAATTTTTATAATCGAAAAAACATTTTTTTAAATGATAGGGTTGACATACACTTAAAGGAACATATTTAATGGAATAGTTTGAATACCTATTTATTCTTTCATTCATTCGAGAAATACTTACAGAGAGCTTGCTTTTGCTGAAGAGATAGGAATGAATAAGGCAAACACTTCCTGCCCCCCTGGAGCTTGAGAGTTCAGAAAGCATACAATGATGCAATCAATTATAATAAAGGCTATTGTAATTAAGGAAATACAGGGTACTGTGGGAGCACAGCAAGGAAACCTAATAGCTGTCCTAATCTAGGAGACAGAGAAGACCTTCCCAAAGAAGTGAATTTTTAGCTGAGACGTCACAGTAGGAGAGAATGAGGCGAAAAACAAAAAGCAGGGTGTTTAAGGTGAAGAAACAGCTTTTATAAAGGCCTGGGGGTGAGATAGAGTAGGCCAAATTCTAGAAAGCAAAAACATTTCAACATAGCTAAAATACAGGGTTCTAGTGGAAGGGAAAGAAATGAAAGATCAGGAGATATTTGTGACCACCAGAAAGCAGAGGATCCTTTGACTGAATTTAGAAAATTGAATTTTATCCAACAACAATAGGAAGCAGAAATCAAGGTTCTGAGTTAAAAACTGAAAGGCTGTGGTAACCAGCTTAAGAAACGTTCAGTGTCTATGGATGAATCATCAATGTCTCTACTAAAATAAACTGCTTAGACGTGGTAATTTCAGTTTTCTTATCCATTAGAACAATAACATTGAAACATAGACTCAATTTGTATAATTACCATTGACTTTGATGACTTTGAAGAGTTATACTGTCTTTCAGAGTCTCTCTTTTTCTCTTGGTGTAATTATATTTATACCCCAAGCACCCGAATTAAATTCACTGTTAAAGTGAAATTTCAACATTACAGTTTCAGAAAAGGTTAGTCACCAATGTACCCAATATATTTCTGGGCAGGAAATTTCTAATGAGGAAATTTGAATTGAGCTCCAAGATTAGATGATCCAAAATATTTTGCTAAGCAGACCTATCTATGCCGAGAGATCTAGGCTCTGCAGGTTGTGGTGCGCATTGGCTATTTCCATGTGTTTATCTTTTATTTTGCTCTAAAGGTGTTTTTAATTGCTCTGTCTTCTTAAGTGCAAAATAATCATGAGCCTCCTTAAGGTTAAAAACTGGTAAAGATCATGCAGAAGGAAGACTGAACCTTCCAAAGAGTGACTCCTTGCACCCTCTTCCACCACCCACTACCAATCATCTCTTTCTCCTTTGGAAAATATAAGAAATCTTCATTATGTTACATTTTACGTACAATCTGAATTTACTTCCTTTCACATTTTGTTTATTACATTAGTTACATCATTCAATTGCTGTATGTTTTTCCCTGTGAAAAGTGTTTGGTTATCTTGAGTTGAGACGGAATACATTGTCATCTTCCCCTTTAAATTCACAGAAATATTTTTAAATTTATGGCATGTTTTTAATGCGATGGTATGGTTTTCAGGAATGAAATAATGTCACCAGTCAAGGAATAGGTGTCCATCAAAGGACAGAGTTGAAATAAAATATTTGAGACATGTCAATAAATGTAAATAAGCTTGCACAAAATAAGAAATTATAGGGACTTCCCTGGCGGTCCAGTGGTTAAGATTCCACACTTCCACTGCAGGATATGCAGGTTCGATCCCTAGTCAGTGAACTAAGATCCCACATGCCATGTGGCGCAGCCAAAAAGTAAAAAAAGAAAAAAGAAAAGAAATTATAAAAGAGAAATAACCATTAAAACAGGATATTTTTAAGTCATAAGAGATTACTTTGTAAATAAATGAACTGGATAATTTCCCAGGAAAAAGCAATTTACTAAACTGATTCCAGTAAAGACAGAAAGTTTAAAAATATGTATAGAAAAAAACAGAGTTATTAAGAAAACAAACAGACATACTACTCAGATAAGAAGAAGTAAAACAATTTCTACATGCAGATACCATGATAGTATACCTGCTAGCCCAGGAGAATCACTAATAAAGCTAACCCAAACAATAAAAGTACTCAATAATATAGCAAAAATCAATGGCCTTTATATAGTCAAACAATAGCCAGTTAAAAGAGCAACCTTGGGCTTCCCTGGTGGTGCAGCAGTTATGAATCCACCTGCCAGTGCAGGGGACACAGGTTCGAGCCCTGGTCTGGGAAGATCCCACATGCCGCGGAGCAACTGGGCCGTGCGCCACAACTGCTGAGGCTGTGTGCCTAGAGCCCGTGCTCCACAGCAGGAGAGGCCACCACAATGAGAAGCCCACGCATCGTCACGAAGAGTAGCCCCCGCTCTCTGCAACTTGAGAAAGCCCGCGTAGTGCAGCAGCAAATACCGAACGCAGCCAAAAATAAATAATTTTTTTAAAAAATGATAAAAAAGAAAAAGAAAAGGGCATCCTTGCTTTGTTCCAAGTCTTTGTGGGAATGACTCTGGTATTCTTCTATAAGTAAGAGGCCAGTTTTAAGACTAAAGTGTGTAAAATTAGATTTATTTATTTTAGAGATGAGAAGGTCAGGTATGAATATAAAATTTTGTTGAAGCCTTTTTAAGCTTTAATGGGAGGGGAAATGCCAGTTAAAAAAGCAATTAAAAATATATACAAAGTACCTAGGAATAAACTTACATAAGGAAAACTTTTAAACACTCATAAAGAACACAAAAATAGACCTGAACTAATAGAAAGACTTGTCTTTCTATTGGATAAGATAAATAAGATGATTCAACATAATAATGATATCAATTCTTTCCACGTTAACACATAAATGTAATGTGAACTCAATAAAAATGCCCAAAGTTTTCTTTCTTTTTTTTTTTAGCACTCAGATATTTGATGCTAAAGCTTATATGGAAATATAAACATGGAAGAATAGCTAGGAAACCCTGAAAAGTAAGAGCAATAAGGAGAGAATAGCCCTAACAGAAACTGAAACTTTCAGAAACCGAAAGCTCTAGAATGAAAAGAACATGGTGAGAGTGACAAGTAGACCAGTGGAATAGAACAGAAATTCCAGAGATAGATCCAAGTACACATGGTAATTACTTTGTTACTGTAACAAAGGTGGCATCTCAAATCACTAGAGAAGGATGAGATTCTTAATAAATGGTGGCCTGGATAATCATTTGGAAGAAGATAAAATTAGATCCACACTTCTCACCATACACCAGAATAAAGTCCAAATGGTTAAAGACCTATCAAATGTGAAAAAAAGAAAGAAAGAAAGAATGAAAGGAAGGAAGGAAGAAAGAAAGAAATGAGAAAGAAAAGGAAAAAGAAACCATAAAAATAGTAGAAAAGGGCTTCCCTGGTGGTGCAGTGGTTGAGAATCTGCCTGCTGATGCAGGGGACATGGGTTCGAGCCCTGGTCTGGGAGGATCCTACATACCACGAAGCAAATAGGCCCGTGAGCCACAACTACTGACCCTGTGCGTCTGGAGCCTGCGCTCCCCAACGAGAGGCCGCGATAGTGAGAGGCCCACACACCGCGATGAAGAGTGGCCCCTGCTTGTCACAACTAGAGAAAGCCCTTGCACAGAAACGAAGACCCAACACAGCAAAAATATATTAATTAATTAATAAACTCCTACCCCCAACATCTTCTTAAAATAATAAAAAATAGTAGAAAAATTAGGTAAATCCCTTTATAATCTGAGCATAGGAAAAGCTTTCTAAAAATGATTTGAAATCCAGATGCAACAAATGATGTTAAATAAATTTGATTGCACAAAGAGAAAAATATTTTGCATGAACAAAAAAGCAAAACACCATAAGCAAAGTCAAAGGATAAATGACAAACTAGAAGAAAATATTTGAACAGATATCATACATAAAGGGCAGATCTAACATGTAAAATAATCATAAAAACGAAGGGGGGGGAAGACCCCTTCATGAAAACCATGACCATAACGGAGTAGCAGAGACTAGATTACTCTCCCATCTTAAACAACTGAAAAAGCAAACAAAACACATGAAAGAATTGTTTTTAGACACTGGATCACAGGCAGCTCGGCATAATCCTTGAGAGAAGCAAAACAAATGAAGCCATGCCTTTGATGGCCCCAGATTACTGCCTGGAGAGAGTTTACAGGCCACAGCAGAAGGACAGAAGAACTCAAAGCCAGGCTGTCTCCACTGAGTTGAGGAGACAGAGTTAGAATTTGGGGGAGGTTAGAGTGCAGCAGAGCACAAGAGAGAGGAAAGATGCTCAGAGAGGAGAGAGCTGTGCAGCTAGAGAGCTAAAGAGGACTCCGCTCGAGTCAGCTAAGCACTGGTAAGAACACGCATGTGAAGGAAGCTCCTGAGGCCAGAGAAAGAACCACTGGAAAGGAGCAGACGGAACAAATCTCAGAGTGTACACAGTACTGGAAAGAGTTTATTTCCCCCAGCCAAAGTGGGGAAACCTCAAAATATTGAATAAATGGGAAATCTGGTAGAATATGTATCTGTAACGACAGAAAAGAGGTCAGTGTTTGCTTAGGGATGGGAGTGAGGGAGGAAAAAGAGATGGATTACAAAGGATTCAAGGAAAACTGGAAGGAATCAGTATGTTCATTACATATGTTAAAGCTCAAAAATTGTGTATTTTTAATGTGTGCAATTTTTTATATGTTGATTATTCCTCAGTATAAAACTGTAAGGGCAAAAACTTTTTGAAAAATTAAGAGGGAGAGAAAAGAAACCAAAATCCCAATAGAGAAACGGGAAGACAGGAGCAGTTTAAAAAAAGATAAATACCCTTACATATACAAAAAGATGAAAATTTTCACTTATAATAAGAGAAATACAAGATACTTGCCATTGTTTTTACCTCTCATACTGGCTAAAATTCAGGAGCTTTTCACTACACACTTGGAACTATGGAGAAACAGGCATTCTCAAACTTTCCAGGTAGTTGGTAGTGCAAAATGGTATAATCCATTCAGTGGAGACTGGCAATATCTACCAGAACTGTACATGCATTTATTCTTTGTTCCAGCATTCTCACTTCTTGGAATTTACCCTGAAGATAAACCTACAAACAAAAGTTTATACAATGTGGCATTACTGATAATAGCAAAAATAAGGAATGATCTAATTGGCCATCCATAGAAGCCGGTTGAATAAGTTATCGAACATCCACACAACTGAGTATTCTGTAGCTCTAAAGTTGGATTTTAATAAAAACAAAAGGACCTAACTATGTATCGAATTGATAACATAATTACAGAAAAAGAATTAAGGTATCTTTAAAGTACAGTAATCTGACTGTATCCTTAGTGTGACATACTCAAAGGACAAAAAGAACTGCAAACAAATATTGAACTTTACTTAGAAGATTTGGCTTTGGTAGTGGCCTTGGCATAATAATTCTAATTAAAATTTATGTGAATTATAAGAAAGAGCAAAGGAATGAATATGTTGATATTTTGGGAACTGAGGTTCTCTGTGGGAGAAAAGAGATGTAAATAATGGAGAGGAAGAACCTTGTTGGGAGGGAGGGAGACTCAAGAGGGAAGAGATATGGGAACATATGTATATGTATAACTGATTCACTTTGTTATGAAGCAGAAACCAACACCATTGTAAAGCAATTATACTCCAATAAAGATGTAAAAAAAAAAAAAGAACCTTGGGGCATTGTTCTGGAATAGGAGATATTAGTATATCAAAACATGTTTTTAAAAAGTATGTTTTCTAGTTCTCTCCACTGTAAGGGCATAGAATAAGTGAACACACCTATTTCTCAGTGTCAAAAACTGTTCGGGGTCTGAGATTTTATTCCACTTGCAACCCAACAAGCCAGAGTTTCATGAATGCTAGCAGAACACAAGGAACTTCTGGGTCAGCAACAAAGAACTTTATTATTCATGGAAATAGCAGTCACCAGAGTATTATTATTTGTGCCAGCTCCCAAACCCCAGTTCCCCAGGGCAGTGTGAAAAGGGCCAGGTGACGTCTGGACATGCAGTGGGTTCTGTAACAGAAGGACCCTGAACTTAGGGAACCGGAATCTTGTAGAATGGGAAGGCTGTCTGACATTTGCCCCAGAGGGAGACATTGTCTTTATTATACTGGACGGTAAACAAACCTGTCCTTGGCTCTGGAGGGAGACATTTTCTCTATCTTCTAAGGCTGTTCACTAACTACGCAAACATCTTTGAAAAGACAGTCCAAAACAAAGGGCAGTTACTGCATCACTCATAAGATGTACAGAAACATGAGAGAACCAGCACCTAGATCTACGTGTCTAAATACTATTTCCCTAGTTAAAAAAAAAAAAAAAAAAAGACTCCTTTGATAAATGGCTGATTATAAATTTGGAGCAGGGAAAGTACAGGTGAACCTGGCATAACTTATGATGTCAGAAAACAAGGGAATCCTTAAAAACTGATGAAGACATTCAAAGGCACACAGGAGCTAGAAAAATTTGAGCATCAAAAAGAATAGCTATGGAATGGATTATAACACATTAAATATAAAAAGAATCCACAATACCACAGTAATCCTTTAAAAGGGTGAGGGAGGGAGTTTGTCTTTACAGAAGAATGCCAGCTAATATGTGAAGAAGCAATGAAAGAATGAGAAAATAAATACGGATCATCAATGAATGCCAAAACTCTTAGTTAAAAAGTTGTTGGGGAATACAACCTTGACATCACTCCAGAGATTGTTTATTGATTGCAAATGAAAAGAGTTACTTTTATAGAGGAGAAATCTGACAAGCTTTACCTTAACGAAATGTTTAAACTTTACATCAGCAATGATGAGGCAAATGGACATTATCAGGCTCCCAATGCCATGCACTGAAAGCAATAAGTATTCATATCAAATGCTTAGTCTGAAATCAGTCATAAGGAAATTAAGATAAATCCAAATTGTGGACCATTCTACAAAACAACTGACTTGGACTCTTCATAAATGTAAAGTCAAGACCCCCACCAAAAAAGACTGATAGTGTGTTCAAGATCAAATATTAAAGAGACATGATAACTAAATGCAACAAATAATAATTGATTAGCTCCTTTTTTTTTACAAAGCTATTGAAATATTATTGAACAATTTGGAAATTTTAAAATATAACTTTTTTTAATAGATAATGCTTGTTGGTATATCAATAAGGGTATTGAAGTTATGTAAGAAAATGTCCTAAAGTATTAGGAATAAAGCAACATCTGTCTGCAACTTATTTTCAAATGATTTGGGAAAACAGAGTATGAATGTGGAAAAATGCTAATTGATTAATTCTAAGTGAAAAGCATATGAGTGTTCATTGTACTGGTCTTCCAACATTTCTGTAGGTTTGGCATTTTTCAAAATAAAAAAAATCAAAAAACAATTAATAAATCACATTCCTTGGCCATTCTTTCCAAACTGTAATCCTAATCCTAAACCCAAACTGTAAACCCTAATCCAATTTTTTTTGTCCATTCATATAGTTATCCAGTTCTTCTTATAGTTTATCCCACAGTAATTAGAATTCCCAAGATAGTTTAGTGACAAGTGATATCTTCAAGTATAAAAATGACATTGCCCATGCCTGCTTTCCATTATTTATAAATTGTTAAACCTATCCAGCCCTAGCTTTGGTTTTGGAGGCCCCTACTGTTCACAATTCTCTTCCCAGAGACTTTTTGTTTTATGTTTCTAATATTATTCTTTACACCTTTTAAGTAGTCTACCCTCCTCATCACTTTACCCCATTGTAACACTGGAAACCTCATGAAAGACTTTTTGAATGATAAAAGATTATGCATCATTTCTGTATGTCCTCATTCATATATGTCCCCCAAATAAATATGAGCCAGACGTAATAACCTTAAATTGTGCTGTCTTTCCCTTATAGGAAACATCTGTTTAAGTGTTCTAAATTCCATTTAGTCCACTGAGGTCAGAACACGGACGTTCTGTGCAGCCATTGCCTTATTTCCTTTCAGGTTTCATCTCATGCCCTTAATGCTCATTTATGTGGACGCATCATCCTTATTTTTACCACTGCATTATGTCATTGTTTATATTTGGACCACGTCAGACTGAAAGGTACTTAACAAAGGCACAGGGGCTTTGTAGCTCTTCTGTCTATTCCCACCTCTCACACAGGTTCTTACACATGCTTATGGCTTGCCTCACTTTTATCTCTGTGATGCCCTCAAAGGTTCAGTGAAGGTGATACAGTCCATTATTAAACTGCATTATTATCAGCAGCTCACACAATCACACAGAATCTAGGAGAGTGTTCAAAACATGTTCCTGTATTCTATGATTGAGTTGTATCTTCCAACTCAAAAATTTAGGGGTGTTACCAGTGGTCTCTATGCCACTCAACTGATCCCGGCTCCTGAAGAAGCTGGTACATGCCAGGGAGAGGAGTTGGTGGAAGAGCCCTTTCCCCCTATTTTGTTCTAAGGATTTACACACAGAAAGAATTTAGATCCAGGCAAATAAAATTTTATCCACCTCTCTGCCTATCATTCTATCTATCTATCATCTATTTACCTATGTATCCATCACTCTACACATTTATTAAATATTAGGATGAAAAAGCTTGAATGTAGGTTCAGTGGCCTGGGTAATGACAAGGGTGTATCAATAAGATATCAGATCATGGGGGTATTAGACGCTCATGTTAAGTGTCAGTGGGACAGCAGTGGGAAGATCCTGAGACAGGGCAGAACCTGGAGGGTCAGAGCTGAGAGCCAATTCCTGAGGAAGTGACCAGCGTCCCTGGCCTTATGCAAGGCTTAAAATCAAACAAGATGCCCCTACTGGTTAGGAAGATGGAACAGGAACCAAGTGATAGAGGGTTTTAAAGGCTCTTTTAATGATAACACAGGAATGCATTTAAGAGTACTCATTAAATCATTGTTAAATAAATATACATGAGAAAAAGTCAGAAGTGCTAAATTGTTATAACCTTGTCATTGTGCCCCTTCAGTGTCTGGAAGAGCATACAAACAGGCATAGATCATTAGCAGAAAGAACACAATCTTACCAGAATTCAATCTTAAACATATTTAGAGTCCAAAATATTTATTTACTACCTATATTACATAGGCTGGTGTGTACTCAGAAGTCCTATTTCTCTTCCTCAATCCTCTCAGCCTCCCTCACTCCTCCCACTTATTACAACTTGCCCCTGCTGGGGAACCCATCGCTCTGGTGTCTTTTGTGGTCAAGGCTGTTCGAGGTCTGTTTTTGGTTCCATTTGCTGGTGCAATGGTGGATCCTCAAATTCTTCACAAAGGAGCACCTTAACAAATGAAATCCTCCAGATTATTGATAATAACTTCAATCTACCTTTAGGCTAAAAGAACCCCCCTAAAAGATAAGAAACTGAAAGAAAACTGAAGGATTACCTCTCTAGGTGTAGAGTAAAGACTAGATCAAGATACTTCTATAATTTAAAAAAATGTAGGGCTTCCCTGGTGGTGCAGTGGTTGAGAGTCCGCCTGACGATGCAGGGGACACGGGTTCGTGCCCCGGTCCGGGAAGATCCCACATGCCACGGAGCGGCTGGGCCCGTGAGCCATGGCCGCTGAGCCTGCGCATCCGGAGCCTGTGCTCCGCAACGGGAGAGGCCACAGCAGTGAGAGGCCCGCGTACCGTGAAAAAAAAAAAAAAAAATAGTAGACATCCTATATATGTATTGTCCTGGGAGGTGGAAGGACAAAATCAGGTCTGATGTGTGAAGGGCAGTAAATTATTAAGACTCCAGTCCGTGTTTTCACATTGTTACCTTTTTCCTAAAGCAGAGAGTCCACGAACGGTCACCACCTCAAAGCTGCAAGGGTAGAGCAGTGCTGAAGCAACCAGAAATGTTAGAGAAGGAAAAGCATTTTGGAAATTCTCCAGACACTCACACTCCACTTCATTTTTCTGTTCAATACCGGATTCCACTGTGCAGCATCCTTGCCAGGTCCTGAAACCTCTGTTGATAAACTCCTTCAATGACGGAGAGCCTCAGCAGGCTGGTGAGTCTTCTTTTGTATTGCGTTAAATGCCATGATGTACCACTCCAATCCCTCTTCGCCGCACCCTCCCTGCCCCTTTTATGAGGGAGGCATCCCTTCTCCATCCTGCTGGGAATGTTGACAGGTGAGGCTTTCAGCTGAGTCTCTCTCCAGGAACTGTCCTCAGCTGAAGAGAGTCACTTTGCCCAACATTACACCTCTTTTCTAGGTTGAATTGATAAGAAGATACAAAGGCCTGTCCTTCTTGCCTCAACTCAGGACAGCTCTGCAGGGTCATCCCATATCAAGCCCATGGGATTGGCTGAGGCCTTTGTTGAGACCGCACTACCATTCAGCTTTTCACTCTGCTCAATCCTGGTCCCTTCACTCTCCCCACAGTTGTTGACTCCAACAGCACTTCCTGATAAACTTCCTTAAAGTCAGTTTCCCAAGGAACCCAAGTTGTGGTATAAAGTATAAATCTGCCTTCGAATAAAAAAGTCCACTTGCCCTAATTTTGACCTCAGAAGCTGTACTGGGTAAAGCAATTTCTGTTCTACGTGATGGCCTTTCGGATGTTTGAAGGCAGTTATTATGTGCCTGGGGGAGTTTGTGAGAAGGAAGAGGCACCAGACAATGCAATATGACTTTAGAGCCAGAAGAGTGTGGTGTCTTGGAAACCATGCCTGCATCAGAGCTGCCAAGCACAGTTAGAGATATTCCCACCCACAGGACCAGCTGTTTCCATAAACAGTTTCCCATAACCAAACTTGAAGACAGTCTGTATTAGTTTTCTATTATGCAAACAGTTCCTGCATAAAAAATACCACAAATGTAGCGGCCTTAAACAACACCCACTTATTAGCTTACCATACCATAGGTCACAAGTCCAGGAGGGCTCCACTAGATTCTCTGCTTAGGGTCTCATAAAGGCAAAATTAATGTTTCAGTGGGGCTAAGGTCTTAACTGAAGGGTCTGAGGAAAAACACTCTCCCAAGCTTGTTCATGTTGTTGGCAGAATTTAGCTTTTTGCAGTTGTAGAACTGAGCTCTCCATTTCTTTGCAGACAGGCAGTCACGGACCACTTTCTGCTTTTCGAGGCCCTTCACACATAGCCCTCTCCATCTCCAAACCAGTGATGTCCTGTACGTTTTTCTCATGCAGCTCTAACTTCCTCTTCTTCCATCAGCCAGAGTAGGCTTTTTGCTTTTAAGGGCAAACAAGTAGCTATAGATACATCTCACTTTATGAAAATATGACACATGTAAAATCCAGATTTATTATGAAAACACAACTGAATAGTGATCTATAATATCATGGGTTTTCACAAAATTTAAAGTCAGAAGGAAAAGTTATCTAATCATTTCAAACAAAAGATAAATTATGAAAACTTAAGGTGAAATAGTAATTACCTGAAATAGTTACAAAATAACTTCTGTATATAAAATATTTTTAATGGGCTTTCTTTAAAAAGCAGGCTACCCATGTATCCTTAAATGATACAATATGTTGCAAAACCACTTATGTACATCTGAGAATGGAAATTATAACAGATAATAATTGAAAGTTTTCATGTGCAGAATGCCAACTTCAAATTATTCTTTTTACATATTTATATTTGAATACATCCTGATTCTAAAAGTAATATATATTGTTTTAAATTTTGAAAAAAAATACATAAAGGAATAAAGGAGAAGATAAAAATCACTCATTTCTACTTCCAGATGCAGTCATTTTTAAGATTTGGTGAATATGCATCCAGTTTCCTAACTGAACGCCATTAAGCTTTCTATTTAAACTTCATTTTAATAAATACATATTAGTTCACTGTATGAGTGGACTTTAACCTACTTAAGTATTACACTAATTTTGGATATTTATACTTTTAATATATTTGCTATGATAACATACTGGGATAAACATCATGATCTACATTTTTTACCATTTCCCTGGGATTAATTTCGGTTTCTTGAAACTCTTGGACTCAAGGACACCAGGCAGAATGTAGGGCAGTGGTGAGGTACCTTACTGAAAACAGAAGTGTTAGGTAAGGGGCTTCCCTGGTGGCACAGTGGTTGAGAATCCGCCTGCCAATGCACAGGACACGGGTTTGAGCCCTGGTCCGGGAAGATCGCACATGCCACGGAGCAACTAAGCCCGCACACCACAACTACTGAAGCCCGCGTGCCTAGAGCCCGTGCTCCGCAACAAGAGAAGCCGCCTCAATGAGAAGCCCACGCACTGCAACAAAGAGTAGTCCCCGCTTGCCGCAACTAGAGAAAAGCCCACACAGAGCAACGAAGACCCAATGCAGCCAAAAATAAATAAATAAATAGATTTTTTTTTTAAAAAAAGAAAAGAAGTAATAGGTCAAAGTCTATGTATATTAGGAGATGAGACCCTCATTAATCACCCTCTTCACCCACTTGGCTCCCAGAACACTGACAGCCAGGATTCAAGAAACTGACCCAAGAGAAATGTCCTACAACAATGACATTTGGAAATCCTACAATGAATAGCTAAATCCCATCTAATAATCCTACATTTTAAAATTAATCTATTACTCTTTATATCTGTCATCTACAACCAGTAGTACCTTACAACTCAAACTACATTTTCCAGTCTGCTCTCCATTTGTCCACCATTATAGTATCCTACAGAATACTTTTCACTGCCCTAAAAATCCTCTGTGCTCTGCCTATTCATTCCCTCCGCAGGCACACACCAATCTTTTTACTGTCTGCATAGTTTTGCCTTTTCCAGAATGCCGTATAGTTGGAATTATAAATTATGTTACCTTTTCATATTGGCTTCTTTCACTTAATGTTCTTCTATGTCTTTTCATGGCTTGACAGCTCATTTATTTTTAGCAGTAGATAATATTCCATTGTCTGCATGTACACAGTTTATTTATCTATTCACCTACCGAAGAAGAACACCTTGGTTGCTTCCCAGTTTTGGCAATTATGAATAAAGCATCTATGAACATCTTTGTGCAGGCTTTTGTGTGAACATAAATTTTCAACTCATTTGATAAATACCAAGGAATGTGACTGCTGGATTGTATGGTAAAAGTATGTTTAATTCTGTACGAAACTGCCAAGCTGTCTTCCAAAGTGGCTGTACCATTTTGCATTCCCATCAGCAGTAAATGAGAGTTCCACATCCTCACCAGCATGGTGTTGCCAGTGTTTGGATTTCAGCCATTCTAACAGATGTGTAGTGGTATCTCCTTGTGTTAATTTGCAATTCCCTAATGACATATGATGTGGAGTATCCTTTCATATCTTGTTGGCCATCTGAATATCTTCTTTGGTGAGGTGTCTGTTCAGGTTTTTTGCCCATTTAAAAAAATCAGGTTGTTCCTTTTCTTATTGAATTTTAAGAGTTCTGTGTATACTTTGGATAACAGTCTTTTTTCAAATGTCTTTGGCATATATTTTCTCCCAGCCTGTGGCTTGTTTTCTCATTATCATCAAGATAATCAAGCATCTTCGCAGCGGAGTTTTTAATTTTAATGAAATCCAGTTTATCAATTATTTCTCTCGTAGACTGAGCTTTTTGGTGTCATATTTTAAAAGTCATCACCATACCCAAGGTCATCTAGATTTTCTCCTGTGTTATATTCTAGCGTCAAGTATGTTTTTAAAGCGAATAGAGCCCCAAACGAAAATAAAGGGTCCACACTAGGCAGGTGAGCCACCACTTCTTATTTATCGTTGTTATCTCCAAAGACTAAAACTCAGCTTGGCACATAGCAAGTAATCAATACGTATATGTTTACCTGGATGAATGAATGTAAATGGCCTTTTTGGTCAGCATTTAAATTCCCACCAATAACGGACGCCCAGCTCGCCTCTCTTGCTCCTTTCCTGGCCTTCCGCGGAGCGGCGGGGCCTCGGAGCCCCTCAGTACACGCTCCACTCTTGTTCGTGGCCCTCCAGGCTGCAGGTGGTAGCTTCCTTCGCTGGGGGCGGTGCCTGGACACCGGTGTCCCTCGCCTGGAACAGCCTTGCAGCCCAGAAGGAAGAGTGAAGAGCACTAGGCGGCGAAAGAGCGCGGCTTCGGGCGGCCGGGCTGGAGGCGCTCGACGGCTCGCCGCGGGCCCCCGGGACCCTGCTGAGCGCTCGACCAAGTTGGAGAGGCGGGGGGGCGCCCAGCCGTGGAAGAGGGGCACTCTGAACTGGGCCAGCCGCGGCGCAGTGGCGGCCAACAGAGCGCCCACCTGTCTCGGTCCTGCGGCGCCAAGGTAGCCGGGCCGCCGGCCGCGGGGTTTCCGAGATCCGCGCGGCTCGGCCCGAGGGCGAAGGAGAGGGAGGGCGGTCGCTGACACCGCCGCCCTTCAGTCCCAGGTCTCTGCGCGACCGAAGCTGGCAGGCTTTTCCTTCAGCTCTCGGTTTCCCGGCGGCGGCCGGAGCCGTGCCGGAAGCAGGCGGCGCCACGGGCGCCGGGGGTGAGACCTCGCCGTCCTCTGCGCCTGTTACCTGTTGCGCGCCCTTGCCGCCGAGTCTCAAGTGGGCATGTTTCAGGTGGGCAGGTCCAGCATCCCCAAACCTGCCGCCCGGAACCTGGAGGACCTGGACTCTGTGCAGCGCGTCCTCTTCCACAGGTCAGTGCTGGGCCGGGGAATCCGGGAAAAGACAGCCCTCAGTTCCCGGGGATGAGGGCGAGGGGAGGGGCGACCTTTCTTTCGGGCATCTTGCGGCGAAAAGTCTCGTTTGGGATTCTCCTTGGGGCGGTGCTCGCCGCGGCAGGGTAGTGGGGACCTGCCCTCCGCCCTTTCCAGAATCGGACGCTCGGGATTCACCCGCTCTGGTCGCTCCGAGGCTGGCCCCGCGCGGGACGGGGTTACCCATCCCACTGCAGAGAACACCACCTTCTCTAGAAGAGATAGAACAATTAAGCAAAGCTGTGTTTTAAACACCTCTAGATTTTCTCCAGGAAAACGAACTGAGAGGTTTGTTTGGATTGGGGCTGTGATTGGAATTAGAAGGAGGCACTTTTTAACAAATCTAAATTCTATCCCCCTCCCCAAGCACACACTCACGTACAGTCACGCGTGCGCATCCACACACGTAACTACACAAAAGAGATTTAGGAGTGCCACTCAGAAGGATGAGAATCCCAACTTGCCGTAAACTGCTACTGTATTCATTTACTCTGTCAAACCTTATACTTTATGGAAAATAACAAATATTAAACCCCATGGTAACGGTTAGAGGTTTATGGAAGAAAAAGAACTAAGAATCCACATGGAGAGCAAATTCTATTTCCATTTTAAGATTAAGAGAGGATGGTTGAAACGCCAGGCAGCTTAATGCTGCTTTGACTCTAAGAGAGCCTGGCCTTCATAATACGTGATCTGGGAAAAACTCGCTTAGAAATATGTCAAAAGTATCTCTTGAAAGAGTAAGTGGTGCTTGGTAAATATCTGTCAGGGGGAGGCTTATGTGAGTCCTCTCATCTGTAAACGTTTCAAGTGACTCTTTTAAGTCTTTGTACAAAACCATATGAGCTGTAGAAATCCTGTTCTGTTGGAAGTGTGAATAGAGAAGAAAGGCATTTCTGTATTTGAAGAAAAAGCAATATTTTGAAGGAAAGAAACAATATTCATTTTTAGCCTATAAATAAATAGTATCCTGTTTTACTTATTCTGTTAGCCAAAGATAAGGTTGGAAATGAGAAAATTGGATAATGCTTATGGATTTAAAAGTATTAGACAATGGTATTCGATTCTGAGGAAATAAAGGCATAAATGGAAAAAATGGCTTAGTACGTAAATAGAAAAAATGAACTTAGTAAAGAATGACATTTAAAGGTTTATACAATCCTGTTCTGTTGGAAGTGTGCAAGGAAGAAATCCGGTCTCCTCAGTTTAAAAACTGTCCTCTGAAACCTGCAATTTTCCACAGTTGGTTTCCTTCCCCTCTCTCCCCAAGAGAGCCCCTGCCATATACGATAAAATATTATCAAATGAGCAGCTAAAAGGGGATTCTGCTAAATTCCCAAAGACAGTTCTCCCTGCATTTGAAAAAATTACAGTCCATGAATAATCCCCCAATTTATTAACTAGAAACTCATTCACAGCATGACTTTGATAAAGCTGGGAGGGGTGTTTGTTTTAAATGCTTAAAACCCTGATGCAACAGAATTTCTTCATGTTTTAAATGTCAGGTGCCAAAAAATTCCAAACTGATTAACCCTGCAGGGTTTCACCTCCAAAGCACAAACCTGTCTGAATGAACGAGGACAAAAGAATATGTTTAAACTACAGCCATCAAAACTGAGATGATTATTTCAGAAGTAAGTAGTGGAGTGTTTCTGGAATAAACCTGCTCAGTATATGAAAAGCTACTTTATCTGAATTACAAATAACTGCACCCACATGCTGTGGGAACCAATGGAATCTGAAACTTCAGTGTCTTTGTCAGTATGATAGCTACAATTCTCTATTTTTAACAGTATGTGAAAATCTTTTTGCTTTTGCAATGCATTATTTTTATCAGTGGTTATTTACTGTTCAGTGTTTTCAAACACACTTACTAAAAAATTGGAAACATCTATAGAGTTTTCTGTTTCATTTCATTAAGATAGATTTTCACACAAGTTCATATTTAATCAAATGCCTTTTGCTCATATATGTAAAGATTTGTTGAGACATAATGTAATAGAAATTAGAGAAAACAGATAACCTTTAAACTGCACTCACCTACTCATCATTGTTCTCAGGCTCTAGACCAGTGCATGGCTTATTTTTTTAATGCCAGTTTTACAACATTTTCATGTTTTTCCTTTAAAACATCCCTTGTAAGATATCCACAAAATTTTGGCAATTACATTAAAGAGACCGGTAGCCTTGAGCCACAGAACATTTATAGACAAGAAAGAATAGCAGACTATTCTATTTTTATATCTTACTTTAATGGATAACCCTCGTGAGTGTTTATTTTTTAATTACTTGTATATTTTCCATTGTAAATATGGTTTTCAAAATGTAAAGCATTAAATTGCTGTGCTCTTGAAAAAGATACTTCAGCCAAACCAAAACTGAAGCAAAGTTGCACATTTTTTTCTGCATGAGGTGTTAGCTTCAAAATATGTCAATATTAAAATAACAATAGCTAAGCTAAAAACATTCAGCTATCCTACTTCTTTTATTTTTAGATATTTTATTTATTTATTTATGGCTGTGTTGGGTTTTCGTTTCTGTGCGAGGGCTTTCTCTAGTTGCGGAGAGCGGGGGTCACTCTTCATCGTGGTGCGCAGGCCTCTCACTATTGCGGCCTCTTGTTGCGGGGCACAGGCTCCAGATGCTCAGGCTCAGTAATTGTGGCTCACGGGCCTAGCTGCTCCGCGGCATGTGGGATGTGGGATGTGGGATGTGGGGTCTTCCCAGACCAGGCCTCGTACCCGTGTCCGCTGCATTGGCAGGCAGATTCTCAACCACTGCGCCACCAGGGAAGCCCTATCCTACTTTTTGATAAAAAAGTTACATATAGGTTGTCTGAGTCAGGGAAAACTTCAGTATTACATTTCTCAGTTATTTTTACTTAAGTAAATCAACAAATATTTGTGTCACTCTTGATTATAGGAAGTACTCAAATAATATTAGCACTCATTAGAATTTTGCAAAGAGTTTTCAAAAATTTATGCACTAGGTTACTGCAATTTAATCATTCCCTTGGCGTCCTATTCTGTTGCATACTGCATAGTTGTGGGATTTGGCAAGGTTTAACTTGTCTATATTTTCCTGTTCATTCTATAATAAAAAGGGATAATACCCACCTCACAGGATGGCGATGTGAATTTCAGGTGTTATTTAAGTGCTCTATAAAAGTAAAGTTCTCCGAAACAGAAGGGATTATATTTACAACTGTCCTAAAAAAAATTAAAACAAAACCCAAAAAGACAGCTATTCCTAAAGGCTCTGAGAAGATTCAGCTAAGTGACATTTGCCCAGAGCCTAAAGGCTAATGTATGCTTCTGGTCCAGGCTAGAGTGCCGACATTTTGACACCTAAGCCAGCAGAGAAAGTGAGCTAAAGGCGAGTCTCTTAAAATGTTTGATGACCTAAACTTCATGCTTTTGGCAACAGCAAAATAAGCATATTTTAAATACCTCAGATATCCAAAACTCTCAGGGGTAAAGGTGTGCCCCATTAGATAAAATTCCTGATGAATAAAATATCCTTTTAAACTCAAAAAGTAAGATCTAAAATAATAAAATCAAAGCTCTTTGAAAATATGGTATATATCACACACTGCTGTGTTTCCTAACGTGTAAGACATCAGATTTCAAAGGATATCTCAGGGCTTCCCTGGTGGCGCAGTGGTTGAGAGTCCACCTGCCGATGCAGGGGACACGGGTTCGTGCCCCGGTCCGGGAAGATCCCACATGCCACGAAGCGGCTGGGCCCGTGAGCCTGCGCGTCTGGAGCCTGCGCGTCTGGAGCCTGCGCGTCTGGAGCCTGTGCTTCGCAAAGGGAGAGGCCACAACAGTGAGAGGCCCGCGTGCCACAAAAACAAACAAAAAACAAAGGTTATCTCAGTTGGTTCTTAGCAAGCCTGTAGAGTAGGCAGGGACTATCATTGCTGTCTTCAGATGAAGACACTGATCTTGTTCCCGGTCACTTGGTTATTAGTGACAGAATCAGGATGAGAACCTGGCTCCTCTGACTGGGGAATGCCTGGCACTTACAGATTATCAAGCATTTTCATAGTGGTTATCAAATTACTGTAGAGTTTGACAAACATAGTGGGGTTTTTTTTAGGTGCTTCTGAGGCCGCTTGACACTAATTTATAAACTATGGTTTTTGTAAATCTCATGTGTG
Organism: Neophocaena asiaeorientalis asiaeorientalis; assembly: GCF_003031525.2. Lineage (NCBI taxonomy): Eukaryota > Metazoa > Chordata > Mammalia > Artiodactyla > Phocoenidae > Neophocaena > Neophocaena asiaeorientalis. The sequence goes on from NW_020173215.1 coordinate 6,284,488, forward strand.
TCCTACTTTTTTCTTCATCAGCAGATTGTCAGGCATCAACGATTTTTGCTGCTGTGTATTCCTGTTTTAAGGAGCCTTTCCTTCCTTTTGGTTGGCAGCTACTGATCTGTGGCAGTAGAACAGTTTACCAAATTTGTTAGAACTTGTAAATGAAAATATAAAATGAGGATAAGTAAGAGTAAATGAATTGGGTTTGGGGCTTAAGCTCTGTGCCATTTACTTTAGTTACTTTTATGTTTGCTTCTGGATTCTCATCTATATTCCGTTATTGTTCAAATGCAGCATGCATGATCTTAGAACAAGTTCCATACATTTTTACGGGTAATTCAATTTTTATATAGGAAAATGAGAATTTTCAATCATAATGCAGTTCTATAAACATAAGATTGCCAAAATGTTATTCTTATATATTATGACTCTATCCCAAATTTGAAAAATTCCACATAATGAAGTCTGTTTTTAAAATGCTATTTTGCTGAGTCTACCAAATTAATTATTCATGATTTTTAAATAACTGCAGTTGTCAGTATTACTACATAGTTCATGAATTATTATTTCCATGTGCACAATTAAGGCACTATGAATTAGTTCCTAACAAAACTCTGTGACGTGAATTTCTTACCTTGCAATTAAATTTTTCTTAATGGACATGACCTCCTGTGGCCCTGTTTTCATTTAGTTCTCATTGCTAGCTTACATTACTATTTAGGAAAGAGCTCTTGAACCTGCTAAAGGTACTAAATATTTAATTATGCTCTTATCTGGTGTATTTAATGTCAGAATTGTATTGTTTGCCTAATTGAGATGGTAATCAATGGAAATAAGGACCTTATGTCTCATATATATTAAACTAAACATATGTGGGCCTCAGAAGATGGCTGGCCATTTGTGCAGTAGAAAATAGAAAATAAGAATATACCCTGGCCTGGAAGTTCCCTGGTGGCCTAATGGTTAGGATTCTGGGCTTTCACTGCTATGGCCCAGAGTTCAATCCCTGGTCGGGGAACTGAGATCCTACAAGCCATGCTGTGCAGCTCCCCCCCCCAAAAAAGAATATACCCTGGTCTCAATCTTTTAAATTTTCCTGCAATTGATAATTATGAAACAGACAGACAAAGTCAGTATTCTTATAAAGCTCCTGAAAATGGCATTTTATTCTTTTCCTTTCTTCATCCTCTCCAGTATATCTAAGGGTATCAAATATTAGTTTAGTTAGTATAAATATGATATATAAAGTTAGAAATCTGGAAATCAGATTACCATACCCTGAAAAATTAATTACGAATTTAAAATGATTGCTATTATTTCTTCTTTTGTGAAAGATCAAGCAAAGGTGTAACTTTTTCTGGGGGCAGGGGAGGAATTTTGTTCATTAAACATATGGAAATAAAGTTGACATAACTCAGAGGTTTATCTAGTATGAAAGGACTTTTTTTTTTTTTGGCCATACTGCGCAGCATGCGGGATCTTAGTTCTCCGATCAGGGATCAAACTGGAGCTCCCTGCAGTAGAAGAGCAGATTCTTAACCCCTGGACCACCAGGGAAGTCCCAAGGACATTTCTTAAAAGATATACTTTTATGTGGCACTTCTTGCTCTGGTTCAACTTTGTGTAAGATCAAAGACTGAAAAAAAAAAAAAAAAAACAACGGTCATGTCTTCTAGGAGTTGTCATTTGGTAGCAAAGATAGACACATTCCTAAATAGTTTAGATACTAGGCAGACTGGCAGTTAATTATACCAGAACTTTATGGGATATGTTATGAGGGGAAGATGGAAAGAGGAATTCTTACTATAAGGTAGGAAAAGAGTCTGGGAAGACTTCTTGGAAAAGGTACAGCTTAAATTGGGACTTGAAGGAAAATGTAGTGTTTCGGATAAGCAGTGCTCCACAGACAGGGAACTGTGTGAGTAAATGATCCACAGAATAGCTAATGTTTTTTGACACTTTGTATGCTAGGTATTTTACGTGCATCAACTCACTGGATTCCAAACAGTCCCGCAAAAGAGGTACCAATATCCTAAGTCGCAGGTAGGAAAAGTGAAGCTTGCAGAGATGGGTGCTGAGGCAGGGAGAGGTCTGCCTGCCAGGCTTAAAACCAGGAGGTGGGAGTGGGTTCCAGCCTGTTTGCGAAATGGTCAGTGGGACTTATAGGTATGAAGCATAGAACTGAGGTAAGGCTAAGGGCAGTGTTTCCCAAGTTTGCCTTTGAGGATCACTGGGGTTACTTTTTAAAATAGGGATTTCCAGGCCCCTCCCCTGGAGGTTCTGATCCTGTTGAAGTGGGGCAGGACCCTAAAGTCTGTATGTTTAACAAGCACCTCAGGTAAGATATTTTGATTAGCAAGTTGGACACACTTGATTAACTTAATTAATGCATAGCAGGAAATAAGGCCTCTGATTCCTAGTTGGTGCTCAATTATTTGTAGAATTGGCAAGTTTTTTTAAGAGACTACATACACAGTTTGGATTTTATTCTCTGTTTAATGGGGTGGCATTGAGACTTATGGGCAGGGTATGAAATTATTAGATACTTATAGAAAAAAATGAAGTGTTATTTATAGTAAGAAAATGTGGAGTTTTGTTAAAATTTAAAATGTCTTTTTTCTTTTTTTACTTCCAATAAGTTGCTTTTAAAATGATGAAAGGCTAAGTATTAAAGAGGTGCCTAAAGCATTTTAATTTTAGAATGGAATCTTAGGGATTGTGGTGAGAATAAGTATGTATGTTTTAACGTGAAACATAACTATTAGTGATTCCACCTTTTAAAATAATAGTATCTCTGATTTTAAAAGTAATACGTATTTTTGGGGGGGACCTCAATACTGATGGAAATATTTGTTTCTCTTCCTTCCTGGTTCTACTGTCTTCAGGCTTCTGACCCCATTACTTTCTCCATCACTTTTAGCTGGCAAGGTTGCCTTCTACTTACCAGAGAAAATAAACACCATCACATGGAGCCTGCCTCAGCTTCCTGAGTGAAACTGGCAAGTCAGCATCCACACCGGCACCCTCCTTTGGGTATCAGCTTCAGGGAAGAGGTGTTAAGCAAGGTCATAGCCCTCCATCTGTTCCTAGGGAGCCATATCCTCCTGCCACCTCAAGAACCTCCTTTACCATTTATGAACTAGTCCCCTGTTCTCTAATTTGAGTGGTAGATGGACCTCTCTTTTCAGGAAAGACTCTTGCAGATTTCCAGGGATGACAAACTTTATTATAATTTTAAATAAACAGGCATAAGCTCTGTGCTTTATAGCTCTTATATAAGATAAAAACAATTTTATAAATTAATACAAATAAACTACAAAATAAAATTCAATAGCTAGTTTACAGTTATAAAAAAGCAAATTTAGAAATTAATACAAATAAAACCGTAAAACTTAGGATATTCAAATACGTAGTTTAATGTGACAAATGAAACTAAATTGCAGCTTGAAAGTTTAAATATTTGATGGCTACTGCCCAGGTTCTTTTGAGTTCTTCATGCATATATCTCTCTGGGCCATGGGGTGACTCATCTTCCTCATCTTCACTACTCTTCTCTGTTTGGAACATAATATCCCGTAAGTTAAGCCTTCCTCTAAGAAATCTGCTGTGGCCCCACATGCCCTAGTTTGTTTCCCTTTGGGTATTCCAGTAAAACTCTGTATTTATCATAGGACACTATATGTTATAAGCTGCCCATTCACCTTTCAGTCTCTACCATCTACCCATGTAGTTTAAGTTGAATCCCCAGCACCCATCCTTTGAGATCATAAAATAACATTACATCCTTCTCTTACCTGCTACAATAGGAACATTTCCCCATGCATTACTCTTTGAAAACATTTCTATTCATATCATAACATTCATCATACTTTATACATAAAGGTGTATTTAACTTTTCCCCTACTGTTGAGTATTTAGATTGCTTTCAGCTTATCACTTTTACAAATTTTATAAATTTTATTTATATCCTTTAGACGCGCAGGCCCAGCGGCCATGGCTCACTGGCCCAGCCGCTCCGCGGCACGTGGGATCCTCCCGGACCGGGGCACGAATCCGCGTCCCCTGCATCGGCAGGCGTACTCCCAACCACTGCGCCACCAGGGAAGCCCCATATATCCCTTATTTTCTTAAAATAGATCTCTAATAGTTGAATTACTGGGTCCTGAGGAGTAAATATAATCTAGTGGTTAACGACTTCAGTTCTCTGTTGGCTTTGATGCCCGCTAGCCATGTGACCATTAACAAGATGAATAAACTCTCTAAGTTTCAGTTTCCTTATTTTAGTATAGGGATATTTAGTTTATATATTTATATACATATGAATAGAACAAGTAATTAGAACAACGGCTGAATCTCAATAAATGCTAGCTATTATTTTGTACTTACAAAAAATATTTGATGTAGGTATTCGCAAATGACAGGTAAATTTTATCTGTTTACACTTCCAACTTCAGTGATAACACTTCATCAAATTATAAAATTTTCAGTTAGAAAATGAACACGCAGTAGATTTCACAATATGGGCACCAGTTTGAAGCACCTCTACAACATCTGCTTGGGAGAACTGTTAAAATGTTTGCCACTGCGAAACAATAAGAAAACCAAAGAAACAATGGCGCGTATTTACATCAAGACCTAGAAGGCATTGCTTAAAGGCGTCCATTCCTTGCGCGTATGGAGAAGTAAAGGGTAGCTTTCTTTACCTCACGGGAAACTCAGGCGGAGCGCCTCTAAGGTTTTGGAGAGCTGTTCAGCGTAGAAACAAAGTGCAAACTGCAAGAAAACAAAACAGTGGGCCTCCGCCAGTTGTAATAAGTTACGCTGCTCCAAAGGAGTGTTTAGGAGAGCGGAAATGGTTAAGTTTCAGCTTCTTCCATTCCTCCAGGATACCCTCCTGGAAATTCGAGTTCACTGGCTCCTTTCAGTCGTCTCGGTTCTCTCAGGGAAGCTTCCTCGTCTCCCTGGCAACCTGAGCTGCCACCAATTGAAGCTGAGGATTGGTGGTCACGTGTCCCCTACCCTTTCCCGAGCGGAGGCAACATGGCGGCCCCGGTAAGCAGTAGCTGCGAGATTTGAATTACCCTACTTGTAGCTGCTGCGTCCCTGCTGATGGCGTCTCCGGCGTTGTGCGGTTCACGTCAGAGCCCAGAGGGACTCCCTGGAGACCCTTCCTCACAAGAAGAAGATGAGGATTGTGATCCTGAAGATCCGGTCAGCGACTCGGGTTCATACTCCTCTACAAGTACCGATTATGAGTAAGGTTCTCGAAGAGGGACAATTAAATCCATTCCTTCTGCCTCGCGAGTGTACACGTGGGCTGGGGGGAATTCGAGAGTGTTGGCGTGGTAGAGACTGAGTGTTTGAGGTTCTATAATAAGTGGGGTTTATTTGCATCACGTTTCAGTTGTGTGATAATGTGAGACGAAATGACTGCCATTCTTTGTTACTTTAGGCTTTTGTGATTTTCAGCGGAGGAGGTTCTCTTCTTTGTGGTGGGTTCTGTAATATATGAGAGTGTATCTATCTGTTAGAGTGTTCATAAAATTCTGTTCTGTCGCAGTGTCTTCTTTGGTGTCATGATCTTTGTGACTTTAACCTCAGTGTTTAGAGTGAAGTGACACCCTCCACGTTTTATGTCAACTATTTAAATTATGTAGATTTTTCTGGTTATAAAAATGAATATATATATAAAAGAAAGAAAATCCACCCTAGCCTCACCATCGAGAACAACCTCTCAGCATTTTGGGGGGTATTTCTTATGTATTTTCCTATACATTCCCATGGTTTTCTTGTTTTCTATTTTATGTTATAATGTCATTTTTAAATACAGAATATCTAAGTGTTATTTTCTACTTTCTTATCCCTAAAAATAATGAAAAAGTTACTTTTATTCACAGTACCCAATGCTACTTCAGTTTTGAAGGAATTTATCCCTTACTGCTATGGACTAGAAAAGTCAAAGTAATTAGCTGTAGCTTGAAATGACTAGCATTGAAAAGATTCTGGTGCCAAAACATCAATCAGTGACTGCCATATATAGTCATTTTTAGGATGACATTTTATGTGTATTTAGAAATAACAGTTACAGGTATTTAATGTGTATTTAGGAGTATCAGTTACTTGGCAATTATTTTCACCCATAGGTATGTAAAACATTTTTATCATTATCTTTAAAAGCACAAGGGAGAAAACCATCACTAATGGCTGCTTAATTATATTCTAGAGGCTTAATGAGGACAGATTATATTCTGGAAGACTTGAACAAATTTAAGGATCAAATACTTTGTACAATCTTCTACTGTGGTCGTTTAAAAAATAATTACAAAATTCATGGTTATCAAGCAAGGCTGCTGGAAGGAAGTATGGATTATGTAGAACCTTATTTGGTCTTGCTATGGGAGCCATAGACAGTGTGAGATTCAAATTCTTGCTTTCTCTACATCTTAGAATCACACGTTTTTAACCCAGAGAGAATCTATAATATTCCCATGGTCACACAGCCGAATGTTATCAGTGGAGAAATTTAAGAGACCTGATTTCAAATAGGGTGCATTGATTTTGATGAGTGAATAAATGAGCTAGTCCTTTTTTCTAGGAAATAAGCAAGCTGAGAACTCGAGTTAGAAAACTTATTTCAAAGTATTTTGTGATTTGGAATACATGTGTGTAATAACATTATATCAATGTTATTTTATATACACACACACACACACACATATATATATATATATATATACACACACACATATATATAATATTTTAGTTTTTAAAAAAATGGGCATTAAACTTTCTATATCAGTCATTCACTGATCACTCCACATATTCCAGTGTCTTTATCATCCTAATAATAAAAGTACAGGAAATCTCGATTGTAAACTGTTTGGCTGGTCTATATTTCAAGTCCTACCAAGATTCAGATTTTGTGGCTGTCGCTTCTTGGTGTTTAGGACATGAGAGTTGATATACAATGACCAGGTAGGCTTCTGTTCTGTTTCTTCCTTATGGTATTTACTTCCCTAAGCTGCAGTGTCACCAATGCAAAAGGTGGGCTTCCCAACATGGACAGGACACTGGAACATGTGGATCCAAGGTATAGGGAGGCGAACCTAAGCTTTCTCATCAAAGCTAAGAGATATGAATTGCCTATTGTCTTTCATTGCCTACATGGAGGTTATTAAAGAAGTTATGCTACTTATTCACATAAAGTATCCTGAACTTTCAGGGTTCTAGTTAATTTCTGCATATTCTTTCTGGAAATTATCATTGTTTCTTGCATGCTTTGAAACTGAAAACCAGTTTGAGCTGCAAGTGATTGTCAATATAGAATTAATAAGTTTATCATTTTTTAGATAAAATGTCTTTAGGGTAATTCTGGTATAGTACTTTTAATAGGGTTGTTTAAGACTTATAAGAGAACATTTTTAGATTGGTGCAGTACATCTTAACCTGGCATATTGGCAAGTTCCTGTGGAAGCTTCAGAGGTAATACTGGAGGGTGGGTTGGGTTGAGGAAACCGTTGACTAGTTTCAGTATTAAAAAAAAAAATTATTTATTTACTTATTTGGTTGCACTGGGTCGTAGTTGAGGCAGGTGGGCTCCTTAGTTGTGGCTCTCGGGCTCCTTAGTTGCAGTGTGTGGGCTCTTTAGTTGTGGCGTGCAAACTCTTGTGGCATGCATGAGGGATCTAGTTCCTTAACCAGGGATTGAACCTGGGCCCCCTGCATTGGGAGCATGGAGTCTTATCCATGGCACCACTAGGGAAGTCCTGACTAGTTTCAATGTTGAAATAACAGAAATCATACATTTACTTGCAATAATGCCATGCTTTCTTTGCTTTGGTTTACAATTACCCAACTCATTGAAGCCACATTGGTTCATGTTGGCCAAAGTCATCCGTTTTATGACTTAAATTTTTGATTTTTCAGAGTGAATTGTTTATTGTTGTGAGTTTTAAAGCCTTGACTGATGGAGAGAAAAAAAGGATACTTTAAAAAGAGAATTTAGCTATAAAATGCTAAGGAACTTCCACTGACAATAAGAAGAATGACTGGAGAAGAAGGAAAATATGTCCTTTAAGTTTTTTTTTCTGGGTTTTTTTAACAACTTTACTGAAGTATAATTGACATACAATAAACTGTACATATTTGAAGTGCACGGTTAAGCTTTGATAAGTTTTGACATGTGTATGTCTGTCAAGATAATGAACATATCCATCTCGTCCAAAAGTTTCCCCGTGTGCCTCCCTCATACTACTCATGCCTGCCTCACTCTTTATAACCACTAATCTGCTTTCTGTAATGATAGCTGAGTTTGTGTTTTCTAGAGTCTTATAAAAATGGAGTTATGTAGTATGGACTCCCTTTTTTGTCTGGCTTCTTTTAATCAGCATAATTATTTTGAGACCATTCATTTTGTTGCCTATATATTGTTCGTTCCTTTTTATTTCTGAGTAGGATTTATTTCTGAATAGGATTCCATTTATTTCTGAATAGGATTTCCTTTTTATTTCTAAATAGGATTCAGCATAATTATTTTTTTCTTTGTGATTATTCAGCATAATTATTTTGAGACCCCTTCATGTTGTTGCCTAGATGTAGTTCTTACCTTTTTATTTCTGAATTGGATTCCATGGATATATCAAAATTTATCTTTTTCTTGGGTTTTAACTTGGGAATGTGCTACTCGAAGAATAAGAATATTTCATTCAAAGTTGTGATGCAATATATTAATATCAATTTAGTATAATATTTTCCTTTTTCTCTCCTGCTCTGAACCTTGACTTTTTCCTTTTAATTTTTCTTTTATCAAATTATATAGATTAAAAAGTCAAATAGTATGTAACTAGGTTTATGATGAGACATGGTAATTCTTTGCCAGCATCTCTGTATGCTTCCAGCTCAGCATGTTTGAAGAGAATTTATTGTCTGCCTTGTTTCTCCTCTAGTGTTGCCCATCTCATTTGCTGACCTCACTCTCTTCTTACTCAGGTCCTCAGATCTAGTAAGTCTCCAGTCCTGTTGACTTGCTTTTCTGATATCCACCCCACCACCTCCTCCTGCTTCTCACAGGCACTGCCTTGCGTCTCCCATACACCAGTTGTCTAACTGGTCTGGGTGCCTCTAATTTCTCCTGTTTTCAGTCTTTCTCCCATACAGCTGCCAGAGTTTGCTTTCTAAAATAATTTTTCTCTTAGAGAACCTACTACAAAAAGGTATAATGTGGCAGTTTGGATCAAAAATAGAATTAAACACATGCATGAATACTACCAGCGAAGCTAACTAAAATGAAGTAGATATCCACGTGCTTAACCAGGTCATCCCTGTGATCAGGAGGAGAAGGCCAAGATTTAAAAACTAACAGTAATACTTCAGGTTTGTTTGCTGATGACTGTATTATTCAGAGAATTCAACCACTTCAGTTACAATGGAATGTCTTTATAATGTAGCCTGAAATAACTGAGACTTTTGAAAATGAGACTAATTCTGTTAGTATTCATAGCACATTTGCAGTGTTGGAATAATTTTTTCAACGGATTATTATGAGAGGCATCCTGGTACAGAGTAATAAGTACTAGATTAAGAATAGGAGTCAGAAAACCTGAAAGTGTTAACATTTTCGTTTCATCAAGTTTTCTCTGGTCTTGAGGGATTCAGAATTAGGAGAATTCTTGCTTATAATTTACTGTTTTACAAGATGTCTCAAGACTCCTATATACTAAGGGGCAAGTACTTAAAGAGAAAGGCTGAATGTGTAAGCATTTCTACTTCTTTGGAAATGAAGTCTTTGTGTAGATGACCTAGAAAAGACATGCTTTTCTTTAACACAAAAACTATCTTCCTGGTACTGGGAAACTTGATGGGCCTTCATCTATTTTGACTTTTATTTCAAAATTTAAAATATTAGGACAATTGTGTTAGGGCAGTGGAACTGTATGATACTATATGATACTATAATATCATATAGTATCTGTATAATACTATACAGATACTGTATGTATCTGTATGATACTATAATTATACTATAATGGTGGATGATACATGTCATTATACATTTGTCCAAACCCATAGATTGTACACCATGAGAGTAAACCATATTGTAAGTTGTGGATTTGAGGCAATTATGTTGTGTCAATGTAGGTTCATCGATTGTAACAAATGTACCACTCTCGTGAGGGATGTTGATAATGGAGGAGGCCATGCAACTGGGGGGACAAGGAGTATATGGGAAGTCACTCTACCTTCTGCTCAGTTATGCTGTGAACCTGAAACTGCTCTAAATATGCTGTGAACCTGAAACTGCTCTAAAAAAAAGAAAAGTCTTTTAAATCATTTTTATACTCAAAAGCTTGATGGCCTCCCAAATAAACTCCAGATTCCTTAGGATGCTTTTTAAAGCTCTTTTAGATCTGTCCCTAGCCTATCTGATCTCATCTTTGATGATCTTCCTTTAAGTCACCTGTATTCCTGTTTGTCTTAGCTCTGGGCACTATTTAAAAAACATCCAAGGGAATTAATTCCCTGGCTGTCCAGTGGTTAGGACTCTGCACTTCCACTGCAGGGGGCATGGGTTCAATCTGTGGTTAGGGAACTAAGATCCCACGAGACGTGTGGTGTGGCCAAAAAAAAAAAAAAAAAAATCCTAGACTGAGTGGCTTATAAACCATAGAAATGTATTTCTCACAGTTCTGGAGGCTGGAAGTCCAAGATCAGGATATCAGCATGGTCAGGTTCTGGTAAGGGCCCTCTTCCAGGTTGCAGACTGCAAGTTCTCATTGTGTTTTCACATAGCAGTGAGGAGAAGCAAGTTCCCTGTGTCTCATAAGGGCACTAATCCCATTTGTGAGGGCTGCACCCTTATGACCTCATCCAATTCTAATTACTTCCCAAGGGCCCCACCTCCTAACACCATCCCATTGGATGGAAATGTTTCAACATATAAATTCTGGGGGAACATAAACATTCAGTTCATAATATTACTACACTGAAATATTCACCCATTCTCATTCCTAACATTTTCTTTCATACCTACACTTATACCTATTGATACTTTGTTCTCTGTTTGAAACACCTTTTCTTCCTATCTCTGATTCCTATCACAATCATTCAAGTTTTCATTTAAGTGCCACCTTCTCGTAGGACCTTATTTGATCCCTCTTAGACTTAATTTCTCCAATAACAGTTTTTCTCCTATAGCAGTTTTCATTCCTCACTTTTGTCACTTGCATTTCAGCTAGGTGATGCTCTCTGTCCATCTGACATCTTTAAAAGCACAATAAAGCCCTATCAAAAAATGATTTGCTGGTCTTTGATTTCAGTTCTACCAGAGTTAGATCGTATCCTTAACTTAGTGATGTGTAGACATGCCCTGTTTAGCAGAAGGGCTGGGGTAGGGAATGGGGTCATTATTAACATAGTTCTAGTGGAGATGTGTTCCTGATGTAAAAATTTATTTCATGCATTGACTACACAGTTAGTAATTCACTGGCTGATCCCTTCTTCTCTGACATGCTCCACATTTGTTCCAGTGGTAACTTGCTGGGCTAGAAGCAGCATCATCAGCTCCCACCAGGTTCCCCACCTCCTCAAGCTGCTGTAACAGCTAGCATAGATTTTAACTCTTAAAATCATGGTTTCCTTTTAGAAAACAATCAAAAGACTTCGGGGATGAAAATTAGATATTGCTGGTAGACAGAACACAGAAATGAAAACACAGAAAAGCATTAGGCAGACCCGTACTTACTGAACAAGCCCCAGATAGAATCCATGATAATTTGTCATGGTGTTTTTATTTTGTGTGGTTTGTCTCTGTACCTAGGATTGTCCTGCTGTACCTATTAGCACTATATAACTATGTAACTACATGTGTTGGCCACTTTGGTAAAGCACATTGTGCTTTCCCCACTAAAACGAAAAAAAAGAAAAAAAAGTATTATAACAGGTTTGAAGTAGTAGCAAAAGTCTGTTTTCCTTAAGGAAATGTGCCATGAGGGCTGGCTATTTTGTTAATGTTTTTCCTTGTGGTGGCCAAGGAAATTGTGATACTACATTTGGTGAAAAATGCTGACATTAACGCATCTAAGGACCTGAGAGATTCAATAACTTAGAAGAAGAAGAAAAGATTTAGTATGAACATAGAATTTTGAAACACCCGAGAAATTGAGAAACTTAAAAGCATTATCTGAAGTTCATTTTCTTTAATATACTGTTAGAGCTTATGTAAGTGAGCTTGTTTATTTGCAAATTAGCAAGTTTTTCTTTGGTAAGAAGGACTCTGCTCACATTTACCACATCATTTAGGGCCTTGAGGCCAATTAAAGTGCCGTCAAACTTTGCAGGCAGACTATAAATATACAGTTATTTCTGTTTAGAGCAAAGTAGAATGAACAAAATAAAAATCTCATTGAAAGACATTTGCACAATGACAGCTTTGCAGCTTGCACCATAGGCTCTCAGAAAAAAATGAAATATAAATATTGATTAATATAAATTAATATAAATATAAATATTGATTAATGTAACCCATGTATTATAAAAATCTTAATTAAAACTGCTAGATTTAATTCCTTTTTAAAAATAAATATTTTAGACTTCCCTGGTGGTGCAGTGGTTAAGAATCCGCCTGCCAATGCAGGGGACAAGGGTTTGAGCCCTGGTCCGGGAAGATCCCATATGTGGCGGAGCAACTAAGCCCGTGCACCACAACTACTGAGCCCACGTGCCACAACTACTGAAGCTCACATGCCTAGAGCCCATGCTCCACAACAAGAGAAGCCACCACAAGGAGAAGCCTGCGCACTGCAACGAAGAGTAACCCCTGCTCGCCGCAACTAGAAAAAGCCCACGAGAAGCAATGAAGACCCAACGCAGCCAAAAATATATAAATTAATTTTTTAAAAAAACTTTAAAAAATATTTTATTTTGGAATAAATTTAGATTTACAGAAAAGTTGAAAAGATAGTACAGAGAATTCCTGTAAATTCTTCACCCAGTTTTTCTCTGATGTTAACCTTTTACACAAATAGGGTACATTTTTTAAAACTAAGAAATTAACATTAGTATAGTACTGTTAACTAAACTCTAGACTTTATTCAGATTTCACCATTCCTCTACTTATGAACTTTTTCTGTTCCCGGATCCAATCCAGGGTATCATATGGCATTTAGTCATCACGTCTCCTTAAGTCTCCTCTGGTCTGCAGTAGTTTCTCAGTCCTTCCTTGTTTTTCATAACCTTGATCACTTGGTTAAGGTGATGTCTGCCAGGTTTCTTCACTGTGAAGTCGCTGTTTTTCATTTTCCATACTCTGTTCTTTGAAAGCATGTCACTGAGTCCAGTCTACACTAAAGAGGAGGAAAGATTAAGCTCCATCTCCTGGAGTGAAGAGTGTCTATATATAATATTAATTTCATTATTAATAAATAGTTACAATGAAAAGTTGGCAGTTTTGTTTTATTATTGTTTCTAATACACCCCCTCCATTCTAATAGAACTAGTTTGAGAGTACAGTCTTTCCACCTCTGTTAAACTTTCTGATACGTTAATCAGTTATGCTCTTTGATGTTTTTCTAAAGAGGAAGTAATCACCTGTAGTAGGAATAAGGAACCTTTTGGGAATCCTGAACTGTGGCCTTAAAGGCAGTATCTAGTTTTGGTTCATATGTTAGCAGCACTTAGCCTGGAATCTAGTAGAGATCATTGGAGGCATCTTCATTTATTGCTAGGTGTTGGAAAAGTGCAGAAGTACAGGAGCTACATCTAATAAAGGTGTAAATTTCTCTCCAGTTCTGACTGTGGTGCAAGAGGATGGGAACTGTCATTTATTTGGCCTTTACCATGCCAGGCACATTATTTTATTTGCTGTTGATAACAGCCCTGTGAGGTAGCTATAATCTGTTTTCTGGAAGAGGAAACGTAAAGCTTAGAAAAGTGAAAATCTCAATAGAACAGTGTTTGAACCAAGGTCTGTGACCTCTCAGGTCATTTTCTTTTTACTATATGTTTTGTCTTCTTTTACAGTTTCCTATGTTCATTTCCTTGTCTTTATTCCTGTCTCTTTTCTCCCTTCTTTTAATTTCTTCCTTTTTAAAAAAATTCCTTCTGCTTAAAGTGAAATATTTTTTAAATATAGAGCTTAAGAAAGTGGATCTCATTCATTGCTGGTGGAAATGTGAATTGGTATAGTTTTAGGGCACACCTACCTATCTATCTATCTCTCTATCCCCCTACATAAAAGAATGGTTACTGGGCTTCCCTGGTGGTGCAGTGGTTGAGAGTCTGCCTGCCGATGCAGGGGACACGGGTTCGTGCCCCGGTCCGGGAAGATCCCACATGCTGCGGAGCGGCTAGGCCCGTGAGCCATGACCACTGAGCCTGTGCGTCTGGAGCCTGTGCTCCGCAACGGGAGAGGCCACAGCAGTGAGAGGCCCGCGTACCGCAAAAAAAAAAAAAAAAAAAAAACACAAAGCTTATCATTAGGTGAGTGACCAAATGTGCTACATCCCTCATGCTACATCCCTTAATGTAGCCATTAGAGGTTTTTAAATTGTTTTTTTAGTGATAAATGATAAAGGGGTGTGTATGTATAGATTCCACTCACTTTTTCAAAACAAACAGTAACAAATAACCCTATATATGTTTTATATGATTATAAGAACACATTAAAAAATTTTTTTTATTGAAGTATAGTTGATTTACGATGTTTGTTTTTGGTATACAATTATATTCAGTTATACATATATAACTGAATATATATGTATATGATTCAGTTATACATATATATCTATATTGTTTTTCATATTATTTTCCATTATTCTTTATCACAGGATATTGAATATATCAGTAGTTCCCTGTGCTATACAGTAGGACCTTGTTGTTTAGAACACAGATTTTTAACATGTCAGTGAAAGGTAAGAAGGGAGAATGACATGTATGATAATTACATGCCCATTTATATAAAATGAGTCCGTGCTTACGTGTACATGAAAGTACAGTCACCAACTAGAAATCTAGTCAACACCAGTTCTTTCGTCTCCCTCATCATCGCATCTAATCAGTCTCAACGTCCTGGTGATTTTCAAGCATTTCTCAAATGTTTTTCCTACTTTCCATTTCCTCTACAATTGCCTTAGTTATCATCTTTGCTTGGACTATGGAAACAGCCCCCTAAATGGCCTCTTATCTTTTTTTTTTTTAATTAATTAATTTATTTTTGGCTGAGTTCGGTCTTCGTTGCTACATGGGCTTTCTCTAGTCGCGGCCAGCGGGAGCTACTCTTAGTTGTGCGCAGGCTTCTCATTGTGTTGGCTTCTCTTGTTGTGCAGCATGGGCTCTAGGCACGCGGGCTTCAGTAGTTGTGGCCCACAGGCTTAGTTGCTCCGCTTCGTGTGGGACCTTCCCTGACCAGGGCACAAACCCATGTCCCCGGAATTGGCAGGCGGATTCTCAACCACTGCGCCACCAGGGCAGCCCCTGGCCTCTTATCTTGAATCTTGTCCACCTCAATTCCTTCTTCTCTTGTCCTGTCAAAGTAGATCTATTCAGGGATTTCTAACATGTAAACCCCTCATAGTCAACACCAGTTCTTTCGTCTCCCTCATCATCGCATCTAATCAGTCTCAACGTCCTGGTGATTTTCAAGCATTTCTCAAATGTTTTTCCTACTTTCCATTTCCTCTACAATTGCCTTAGTTATCATCTTTGCTTGGACTATGGAAACAGCCCCCTAAATGGCCTCTTATCTTTTTTTTTTTTAATTAATTAATTTATTTTTGGCTGAGTTCGGTCTTCGTTGCTACATGGGCTTTCTCTAGTCGCGGCCAGCGGGAGCTACTCTTAGTTGTGCGCAGGCTTCTCATTGTGTTGGCTTCTCTTGTTGTGCAGCATGGGCTCTAGGCACGCGGGCTTCAGTAGTTGTGGCCCACAGGCTTAGTTGCTCCGCTTCGTGTGGGACCTTCCCTGACCAGGGCACAAACCCATGTCCCCGGAATTGGCAGGCGGATTCTCAACCACTGCGCCACCAGGGCAGCCCCTGGCCTCTTATCTTGAATCTTGTCCACCTCAATTCCTTCTTCTCTTGTCCTGTCAAAGTAGATCTATTCAGGGATTTCTAACATGTAAACCCCTCTACCTAAAACTCTTCATTGATACTCTCTTACCTACACAACAAAACCCAAACCCTTTGCCAGGGTCCAAAAGGGCTTGCAAAATTACAACTTGCAAAATTAGACTTCTCCTGTCATTCCCCACCTCACCACCTCCACTCTGGCAACCGCAGACTAGCTTTAGTTATCCACGCAGGCCATGGGGACTACCCCTCAAGGCCTTTGCTTGTGCTGGTACTTCTGCTTGGGATTCTCTTCTTGTCTTCCCCCTCAGCTCCCCAAGCCCTCCTCCCCAGACACTTGTTGCTTTAAAACTCACCTCTGGGGTCTCCTCTACCAGAAAGTCTCCCTTGACCTCATCCTCAACCCCAGGCTAAGCTGGATGACCTCTCTTTTGCACCTACCATGTGTATTGTCATGAATTCCTTCTCAGTCTCTCTTCCCCACTAGACAAGGGAAAGAACTGAGGTTTTCATCTTTGTAATTCCAGTACTGTCCACCATGCCTGGCACTGTTTATTTGTTCTACAACTGAATGCCACCCCCTGTGGCACCTCCACCTGCAGGGATCTTTAAATCATAACCAAAAAGTGGTTTTGCATTCATATTTTAGAGAATAAGTGACTTCCCTGGTGGTCCAGTGGTTAAGACTCTGCACTTCCACTGCAGGGGGCCCGGGTTTGATCCCTGGTGGGGAGCTAAGATCCTGCGTGCCACACCACACTACCCAAAAAAAAAAAAAAAGTATAAATTCCAAATTTTAGAGAATTAGGTGAACCATTTTCATGTTTAGCAGAGAGGGAAAAATGTTTCTTTGGCATCACGTATCTCTCATACGAACAACAGACCAGATTAAAAGGGTGAGATTATAAAGCAAGTAAATTTCATTCATTTTTCTAATTAATATATATCTTCATAAGTAATTGTGTTTAATTATGATATTTTCATTGTGCCATTTTATTTTATTTTATTTTTTAAATAATTAATTAATTTATCTTTTGGCTGCGTCGAGTCTTAGTTGTGACAGGCGGGATTTTTTTGTTGCAATGCGCAGGCTCTTCCTTGCACTATGTGGGCTTCTCTCTAGTTGTAGCATGTAGGCTCCAGAGCATGTGGGCTCTGTAGTTGTGGTACACGGTCTCTCTAGTTGTGGCGTGCGGGCTTAGTTGCCCTGTGGCATGTGGGATCTTAGTTCCCTGACCAGGGATCGAACCAGCGTCCCCTGCATTACAAGACGGACTCTTAACCACTGGACCACCAGGGAAGTCCCTGTGCCATTTTAAATTACGGTACATTGTTATCTAAATTTTTTATGGTGGGGACACAGTTATTTAGACTCATCAGAGTAAAACTACAGAGATATTAAATACTGATTTCTGCAGGTACAGACAGATATAGTCAAAACAACTGATAATGGTGAATAATCCACAGTAAGTGGTGCTAAGTGCCTAAAATGATGCCACACACTGGGAAGCAGCAAGTGCCAAAGAAATGTTAGTTTTGATATCTGAGGATAGTTATGCCTTTTTTTTTTAACCATTCATATATAGTTGAAAATTCTGTGTTAATTACCAACTACAGACCAGCGTAGTGGTTCGTTTCTGATTAATAGAATAGTGCATTTTTTGGATGAATTTTCACAGTATTTAGAAAGAGACACTTGACTTTTAAGTTAAAAGAACCAAGATTGCTAATAAACACTGCAGAAAACAGACGTCTTCTAACTGATTGAATGATTAGAACACAAATTATATCGTGCCAGGATATTACAGCTATGTTTCTGAAAAGTCTCTCCACATGTTAGTTCTTCCACTGTAACCAGTTTTGCTTTAAAGAATAGCAGTTTGAAAGGTAAACTGTTCGTAACATTGAACAGGGTAGAGTTTGTGGTTAGGTCTGTTACCCTAAGATGGGTATTCTTGTTTTTTAATGCTCTTTGAATCATTTTAATAATAATAATTTTGTTTTTTTCAGTGGCCTATTTCCCAGTTAAAAATCACATGATGAATCATGTCATGTGTGGTTTACTCTTCTTACTACAATTATCCATTAAAAGGAATTTTATGAAATTATAGGCTACAGAAGTGATTATTATTCACTGTGATTACAAACTAGTTGTATTCAGCAAAGATTTTAGTTCGTGGTGGGTGAATGTTCCTTTTTTGAAAACTTATTATATACACAAAGTCTTTTAATACTGGTAGGCTTTCACTTAACGTGTCAGCCATGCTGAATAATTTCTTTGCAAATAGGATGTTTTTATGTGCAATTTCTGAATGTCTCACATCCGTGGATATAATTGTATAATCAACTACTAATGTAAATCATTGTCCAGTGAAATTGTCTAGAGTGAACAGTAACCACACAGGGACTGAATTAAATTTAAAAAACAAAATAGAACCTTAGATTCTAGAAGGGGGCCATCTCTTTTTTAATTTGTTTTCTTTTCTATCACTATGCCATTTTGATTCCATCTCCTCCAACCCCAGTTCTTCAAGGCTCTACAAAAACCGTTCTACAGGGAATAATGTTGATGCTCACAATAAATTAGAATCAGTGAGGAGACTCTGAAATAATCAAAGAAATTTCACCCTTCCCGTCTCCCCGCACCCCAACCCCTACCCTCACCCACCTGCTGGAAAGGCATAACTGTTTTTCCCATGTTTGGCTGCGATTTAGATTATCTTTTCTCTTTTTCACAGTGACCTGGAGCCTGAATGGCTGGACAGTGTGCAGAAGAATGGAGAGCTATTTTATTTGGAGTTGAGTGAGGATGAAGAAGAAAGCCTTCTTCCTGAGACACCTACTGTGAACCATGTCAGGTTCAGCGAAAACGAGATTATTATTGAAGAGGATGATTACAAAGAAGGAAAAAAGTATGAACCCAAACTCAAGCGGTTTACCAAGATTTTAAAAAGTAAAAAACTTTTACCCAAGCGCTATAATAAAAAAAATAGCAATGCCAGTGGGCCAGTATCCATTCTAAAGCATCAGTCCAATCAGAAAACAGGAATTGTTCAACAGCGGTACAAAGACGTGAACGTTTACGTGAACCCCAAAAAGCTAACCGTCACCAAAGCCAAAGAGCAGCTCAAGCTTCTGGAAGTACTGATTGGGATTATCCATCAGACCAAGTGGAGCTGGAGAAGAAGTGGAAAACAGGGCAGTGGAGAGAAGCTTGTGGTCCATGGCCTGCTGCCAGGAGGATCTGCTATGAAGAGTGGTCAGATATTAATTGGTAAGTCCTGCTCGTGAGCATCAGTCCTTGTTTGCAGGGTTAATGGTTGATGATGCTTTGTGAGGAAAGTGATCAAAACAGAATTATACCCAGTGTCTCAACCAATAAAGGACTGCCTGACGATATTTGGGACAGTAGTGAAATTGGAAGGATTGTGTACTGCAATGCACAGCATTCTTAAGACAAGCACTTTAGTGCATTGAATACACATGGGTGCCTTGTTAGTCCAGGGAACAGCTTAACTAATTTTCAAGTTTTTATATAATTTTATTTCATCTTGGTTTTCTTTGCTGACAAGAAAAAGAAAAGTTGACTGTACAGTGATAATTTAGGTTTGAATGACCTATATCCAATAACATGATACAAAAATATATAATTTATGAATAAAAATACTTTAAAATTGTATGTTTGCACTTAAGTGCCCCGAGTTCTTGGAGTAGTTTTAAACTGTTTCCTATGGCATATGTAGCAACATTGGTGTTATACGTAAATTTCCTTTTAAGGGCACTTGTCATAAAATATCCCACCAATTTTGAGGGGAAAATAAGAAGTCCACAAGTTATTCTGAATATATGTTAAGATGAGCATTTTGTGTTGCTGATACATTTTAAGCTGTTGGGTATGTATGAGTTAGTAGCAGAGATAGATTAGTTACCTAGAGATAGATTAGTTACCCAGAGATAGGTTAGTTACCCAGAGATAGATTCGTTACCCAGAGATAGGTTAGTTACCCAGAGATAGATTTGGTACCCAGAGATAGATTACCCAGAGATAGACTAGTTACCTAGAGATAGACTAGTTACCCACAGATAGATTAGTTACCCAGAGATAGGTTAGTTACCTAGAGATAGATTATTTACCTAAAGATATTAGTTAAAGATGAGAATATGTTGTTAACAAAACTTACAGGTAGTAACAGTTCTCCAGGCTGATGGTCTTAAGTTGACCCAGCCTGAGAGATTTTGATAAAGGAACTTTTATAGATTCTTTAGAAACATTTCAAAATATTTCTTTAAGTCCAAATTTTTTGTTCATTGATTCATTAGATAACTTTTTGAGCACCTGCTAAATGCCAGGAGCACGAAGATTACTCTAATGATCCAGTTACTCCGCCTAAGGAGCTCATGCTGTAGTGGAGCTCACGTAGGGTCAGAAATAAGCAGACAGTTTCCCACAGTGTGATAAGTGCCATGATAAGGGTTTGCAGGGAGGAACCCTGTAGGAAGGGCATCTGTGCAAAGCATGTATTCCACATGGTTGCAACAAGATCTCCACATTCTCTTCTTACAGCGTGATGTTGATACTCCTCCCATGGAGAGTTGTGGTATGTGTGTGTATCTCTGTGCCCCACTGCCCTGGCCTTGAATCTGGGTGGGTCTGTGACCACAGCTTAATTGGTACTGTACACACAGACTTAAGGAGCGGGCTTATAAAAGGGGATGCACCTTCTGCCTGTCCCCATTCTGTGAGGAAGGCCAGGCCACTTGAAGAGGCCCTGAGTCGTAGCATTCTGGCTGATAGCCCCAGCTGAGGCCCTAGCCACGCTCAGGAACAGCCAGCCATCAGACGTGAGTGAAAAAGCCGTCCGGGTAACCCCTGCCCCAACCGTCTGGCTGCAGCTACACAAGGAACCCTGAGTGATAACCTCAGCTGAGCCCCATCAACCAACCCCAGTACCGGGAGAGACAATAAATGGTGGTGCTTGTTTCTTTCGTTTTTGTTTTTGTTTTTAATTGAGCTATAATTGACGTATTACATTACATTAGTTTCAGGCATACAACGTAATGATTTTATATTTGTTTATCCTCCGAAATGATCACTGCAGTAAGTCTAGTTAACATCCATCTCCACACATAGTTGCAAAGGATGGTTGTTGTTTGAAGCTACTGAGTTTTTTGGGTGATTGCTTATGCAGTAATAGGTAACTGGAACAGGAGCTAATGCATACTTATATTCTCTCAGGTCCTCACCTTCCTTTTTTGTCAACTTACAGAATTGGACTAAAATATCTCTAAGGTTTGTTCTTTTAGTTCTGTCAAAGGAGACCAGAATTCCTGCTTATGAAATCCTGCCTGGTTGTTGCCCACCACCATAACTGTATGATCCCACATGCTGGGAAACCTCGGCTACACATTCTCCTTATACTCACCTGGGGCTTCTGCTTGGAATGCCTATTCGGACCGAGTTATAGACAGATCTCTAAAATTCTTTTTACCCTTTTCTCTTGAAACCTAAGAGAGTGGTGGTTATGACCAATGAGCCTCCTATTCCATATTTCCTTTCCCCTGATACTCCAGTCTGCTGAACCTTCTAGGAATGGCAGTTACCTCTGGCCATGATCTTTGCACCATCTGTATGGGAGGAAAGAGAATGAACCAGAGACAGGAAGACTACCAGGGTGGTCCCACTGTTTATCATTAAAGTAATTTAAAGATACACAAGATGCTAGTTGTCTACCTTTTAACCTGAGTGAGGTAACATGGATGTGTTCACTTTGTGATAATTCATTGTATTGTACTACAATTTATGTACTTTCCTGCATGTGTATTAAATAGCAATAAAAAGTTAGAAAAATGAGGCTCATGAGTTCAATTTTGTAATAGAAAAGATTATGATTTACTAATAAGTAGAAAGGAAATTTGTCAGAATAAAATGATTATTTCATCTTTGATGCGTAGCAAAATGGTTGGCTCATAATAAGCCCTCAAAAACATTTACTGAATGAATGAATAAACCATGTAAAAAAGAATACATGCAAGGAAAACAATTAGAAGTTAATACAGCAAAATGCTAATAGTGTTGGATTAGGGTGGGGGCATTATGGGTAATTGTTATCTCTCCTTTTCTAAGTTTTTAATTTTATGATTATGTTCCATATTTTTTAATTATATAATTTTGGGACTAAAGAATGGATGATTTTTTTTCAGCATTAATTTTTAAAAAATTCTCTGAGCAGTCACAGGTGTTAAGCTTATAAATAATGAATATTATCTTATGCCCCTTAGAGCAGAGATATAAATCGCTGTTAGGAAAGAGACTTCGTCCTTGAATACTTCATCGAGCAGTTGCTCTTGTTTATCAAGATCAGAAATCCTATTCCAAGTTGGGTATGTGTTCATACCCATTTGCAAGAATGGACGATTTTAATGTCATGGTGGGTTTGCTAATCGTACAAGGTGCTTCTGTGGTGGTAATTTCTCACTTGCTTCTTTCATAACGACATTTCACACTGCAGTCACCCCACAGGCAGGAAGATCATGAATGCTTTGTCCAGGTCAATGCAGTTTGCTCAGGGTGACTTCCCCTGTTGTCTGGCTGGAGGGTGACCCACTGTTGACTAAAGTCCCGTGACCAGCACAGTGAGACGGGTGACTCTTCTTTCCTTTTATGACAGCAGAACTCTGTTCTATTCTCATTCTTCTTTGCTGGATTCTTGGGGGTCTTGCTACCTTTTTTGGTGCCATTTTTGCTGTTCCTGCTGCCAAGGGCTTGCATGTTTATTTTTTATATTTCTACTTTTGCGTTTCTGTTAAAGTTTGACAGTTGATAGCTCCTGGACTACCTGTAGTCAGCCTCTGACTCAGTCCAGAACAAATAGAAGTTCCCCTTTTATCTACATCCTAGAAACTGCATATCATCTCAGTGATTTATTTTTGTCTTCAAGATTACCCTTTTTTTGGTCATTTTAAACTAGATGTTTTTTTGAAGATTGGAAAGGATAGGGTTAGAGAAATTACACATTGATATTCTTTTTTTTTAATTAATTATTTATTTTGGCTGCGCTGGGTCTTAGTTGCGGCATGCGGGATCTAGTTGCGGCATGCGGGATCTTTGTTGCGCCATGTGAACTCTTAGTTGCAGCATGCATGTGACATCTAGTTCCCCAACCAGGGATCAATTTCAGACCCCCCCTGCATTGGGAGCATGGAGTTGTACCCACTGGACCACCAGGGAAGTCCCCACATTAATATTCTAGACACACATACCCCTGGAAACTTTTTCTGATGAAGAATAAAGTTTTTATTTCAAGCTCTTTTTGTGTCAACTTCTAATGTTCTCACATGTGATCACTAAAGAGATTTGTTTTGTATAATACTTGTGCTAAGTTTCTCTTTTAAATTTTAAAAAATTTTGGAAGTATTTTTGGATTTACTTTTAAAAAAATCATTTTAATTGAGGTATGACCCATAATATGCACAAATCTTAAATGTATACTCAGTAAATTTTGACATATGTTTGTCCCTGTGTAACTACCACCCAGGTCAAGATATAGAATGTTTTTGGTACCCAGAAGGCCCCATGGTACATCCTCCTAGTCAGTACCCCCTCCCAAAGGTAATCTTTTAAAAGTCAGAATTTTTCTATCAACAGAGTTGATTTTGTCTCTTCTTGAACTTCATGTATATGAAAGTATATGGAGTGTATTCTCTTGTTTCTATTATATTTTCTTTAGCTTATAATCTATGAGAAATATCCATGTTCTCACTATGTAGTATTCCGTTGTATGAATACATACTATTTATTTTTCCATTCCACTGTTGGTGGACATTTTGGTTATTTCCAATTAAAATATCTGAAGTGCTCTTTTGAAAAGACAGATTTGGTTTTTATGAACACATAACGTATGGTTTTATTCTCTAATATTTTGCAGACTATTACTTGGTATACATTTTTATTTTCTCCTCTAATAGGTGTAACATTTTGATATTCTTAATGAAAATAACTCTACTTGTTTGTCTCTCCTCTCGCACGTCATTTTTTCCCCATACTTCTCCCCATGGTACTTGAACCACTAGTAAAGGAAAGACACTGAAGCAGTGTGTTCACTGGAAAGACAGAATTTTAGAGTTTTTAGGCCTTTGTTGAGAGCGTCTGGTTGTTACTTCCCCTTACGGATGAGCACCAAAGGAATCGCATGACTTACCTGAGAGCAGACAGCCAGTCAGTGATACAGCTGAGACCCATGGGTTGTGAATTCCATTCACAGAGCTCTTTCACTTGCCAGGTTGCTCACTTGAATGGGTGGGGAAAGTGCCAAAAGATTTCTCTTTGAAACAAAAATGAAAAGAAATGATTTAATCCTTTCAAAATGTAATTGGGAAATAAGTGTTAAACTACCACAATGTACTGTTTAACCCAGTTAATTCATTCTGAGACATTTGTCCTAAAGAAGTAATCTAAAACACATCTGCAAACCGCAGCCGGCAGATCAAATCAGGCCCACCACCCATTTTTGTACAGTCAGCAAACCAAGAATGGTTTTAACTTTTTCAATGTTTCTTTAAAAAAAATCAAGAGTGATATTTTATGACATATGAAAATTATATGAAATTCAGATATCAGTGTTCATAAGTAAAATGTTATTGGAACATAGCCACATTCATTT
Organism: Neophocaena asiaeorientalis asiaeorientalis; assembly: GCF_003031525.2. Taxonomy (NCBI): domain Eukaryota; kingdom Metazoa; phylum Chordata; class Mammalia; order Artiodactyla; family Phocoenidae; genus Neophocaena; species Neophocaena asiaeorientalis. Next base: position 6,309,199 of record NW_020173215.1, read on the forward strand.
GTTTATTGCTGCTTTCAAGCTACAATATCAGAGTTGAGGAGTTGCGACAAAGGCCATATGGCCTGCAGAGCCTAAAATATTTACTGATCTGACCCTTTACAGAAAAAGTTTGCTGACCCTAGATGTAAAAACAGGAAAAGCTATGTGCACGAAAACATTTATTTGAGCATTCTTTAATAATAATAAAAAGCATGAAAATGTCAAACCAAGAGTCTGATTATTTAAATTATAATTTAATAAATTTGTATGTTATTTGACTATTAAAATTGTAATTCTAAAAACTGTATACCAGCATAAAAATTCTTATTACTTGAGAAGTTTAAAAGGAAAAAAATCCTTGATGCCTCATTTGTGTGAACAAATGTAAAGACTAAAAATAATTTGCAGAAACAATCATGGCTATAATGCCATCAATAATTTATAGCTATCAATAATCTTTACAACATTTCTGCAATATTATTTTCTATTTTAATGAGAAATAAAAACCTGGCACTAGTTTCTTACCCATCATCTTCAGAGAATGTGATGTTTTACTTAATATTCTGAATGGTAGTTACAGTAGATGAGCTATCCTTATTCAAGGAATTCTAAAATGGTAGGTTGGGAGGGACCTTAATTTTCTCTGGTTTAGTGCTTACATGTTATAGTTGAGGGATTGATATTGAAGTTAAAAAAATACAATAATTTTTATTCTCTCAAAACTTAAGAATGTGTCAGTAAATGCATTAACCTGAATGTATAAAATGGCAGTATGTAACTATGTTTCAAAAACCATATGCTTTCCCCTCTGAAGTCAAATTCAGCTTAATTTAAATGATCTATTTATTTATTTATGTAAATTTATTTATTTATTTTTGGCTGTGTGGGTTCTTCGTTGATGTGCACGGGCTTTCTCTAGTTGCTGCGTGCAGACTTTCTCTAGTTGCCGCGAGTGGGGCCTACTCTTCATTGCGGCGCGCGGGCTTCTCATTGCAGTGGCTTCTCTTGTTGCGGAGCACAGGCTCTAGGCGCACGGGCTTCAGTAGTTGTGGCATGCAGGCTTCAGTAGTTGTGCCTCGTGGGCTCTAGAGCGCAGCCTCAGTAGTTGTGGCACACGGACTTAGTTGCTCCATGGCATGTGGGATCTTCCCGGACCAGGGCTCAAACCTGTGTCCACTGCATTGGCAGACGGATTCTTAACCACTGCGCCACCAGGGAAGTCCCTAAATGATCAATTTAAATGCACAATCTGATCCCACCCCACTGTCTCATACCTATTTCCCAGTCCTCTTGTATGTAAATACCAGATTCTAACAAGACTGATTTATTCTTTTTCCAATGACTGCCAAGTGTACCTTGTATATCCTTTTATTCTTTAGCATTCATGGTCCCTGACTCTCACTTGGTGCTTAGCCAAAGTTGCTTTGTTCTGTTAAGCGGGTATATTAATTTTCTATTGCTGCTGTGACAAAGTACCACAGACTTAGTGATTTAAAGCAGCACAAATTTATCATCTTGCAGTTCTGGAGGTCAGAAGTCTAAAATGCGTCTTCCCGCACTGAAATCAATGTATCCACAAGGCTGCATTCCTTCTGGAGGCTGCAGGGGAGAACCCCTTTCCTTGGCCAGCTGCTGGAGGCCACCTGCATTCCTTGCCTTGTGGTCCCTTCATCTTCAAAGCCAACAGCGTAGTATCTCCGTGTCTCTCTTTCTCTGACTCTGTGGTTTTCCTGCCTCCTTCCTATAAAGGCCCTGTAATTACATTGGGCTCTTTTGGATAATCTCCCAATCTCAAGATCCTTAACTTAATTACATCTGAAAAGTCTCTTTAGCTATGTAAAGTAACATATTTACAGATTTCAGAGATTAGGATGTGGACATTTTTGGAGGACAGTTATTCTGCCTACCACAGTGTGTGTGAGTTTTAATTTTTTTCTCTTTGCAGTAGTAATAATTATATGCTATGGTAGACCATTTAGAAAATGTAATTAAACAAAACAAAGAAAAAGCCCAATCACCCAAAGGGATTTACTTAAGCATTTTGATAAACTGATCTCCCCCTTTATGTTTTATTTGATTCTTGAATGAAATCTCTTGATAAACTTGATAAATTTTCCCTCTTACTTCTACCCATCAATAATTCTCAGACTATTTCTTATTTAACAATTCAAATCAATTCATGCAGTTCATTTCCTTTCAGCCTTTGAAATGGGACCCTGCATACTAATGACTCCCATGCACTTGTTGAGAAAGAACTTTCCTGGAGTGCAGGCTGCCCACTGCAGTGATGTGATGTCCAGGAAGCCTGCCATCTCTGAGTCACCTCACAGAGGGGCTCAGAAAAATGTGAGGAAAGCAAGTATCTGGAAAATGAGAAGTGGATGTACCATTTCTTTTATAGAAAGAGACAATTTTCTACTAAACATTTAGAAATATTGTGTATATACTACACTTGTTCTAAAATTTATTTTCATATCTTTTGTGATGATACATGTCTCCTATTTTTAGAGGTTTGTTGGACATGATGCTTTTAGATAATACTTCCTACAACACTCAACTACAGAACTGTATTCATTAGGGTTTGGAGGGGAAAGAAAACAGAGTCATTTGGGACATTATCCAATGGAGTTTTAGTTTAAAGGAGAAAGGTTTAAATCTTTTCACCATTTGGGTGTCCTGAGGATAGAATAATCTATAGACAGTAGAACTCATGGTTGGTACGGTCCAGAAGGGATTTTGTTTTATCAATACATCAGTACTTCTATATTGTGTTCACCTCCCTCCCTCCCAATCTCTCTCTCTCTCTTTCCCTACCTCCCTTTTTTAAAAAAATGTTTATTTATTTATTTATTTGGTTGCACCAGGTCTTAGTTGCAGCAGGTGGGCTCCTTAGTTGTAGCATATGAGCTCTTAGTTGCAGCATGCATGTGGGATCTAGTTTCCTGACCAGGGATTGAACCCCGGCCCCCTGCATTGGGAGCGCGGAGTCTTTAACCACTGTGCCACCAGGGAAGTCCCCTTCCTTCCTTTTTAAAATCAAGATAGCTATAAATAATTTGGTATAGTACACTTGTTTAATCTCTTATTTAAAAATAATTAGGGGAGTATGTTGCTTTTTCATTTTTTCAAGTTGAATTGAAGTTGGAAGCTTATTTTAGTTTGCAAGTTCTTACTCTTTTCTTCCAGTTTGATTGAGATATAATTGACATACAGCACTAAGTTTAAGGCATACAGCATAATGATTTGACTTACACACATCATGAAATGGTGACCACAGTAAGTTTAGTGAACCTCCATCATCTCATATAGATTAGAGAAATAGAAAAAAAATTTTTTTCCTTGTGATGAGAACTCAAGATTTACTCTCTTAACACCTTTGTTATATAACAGACAACAGTGTTAATTATATTGATCATGTTGTACATTACATTCCTAGTACTTACTTATCTTATAACTGGAAGTTTGTACCTTTTGACCACCTTCATCCAATTCCCCTCTTCTCTCCTCCCCCGCCTCTGGTAACCACAAATCCAATTTCTTTTCTGTGAGTTTGCTTGTTTATTTTGGAAGTATAATTGACCTACCACCCTATGTTAGTTCCTGTTACACAACATAGTGATTTGATATTTCTATACATTTCAAAATTCTTTTAAGAAAAGTTACCAGGTTGCTCAAAGTGCTGCAACAGCGGACCATCATATAAGGCTTGGTGCCCAAACCTGAGGAACTCTCAACTGAATAGCATCTCTTGAGCATTTGAACCTAGTGTAGGTCATTGCAGGCTTTCAGAGGGCTGACCTAAGAAACTCATGCTCACTCTGCACTTAACCCCTTTCCCATATGATACACATCAGGGAGAGCAAGGAATGAAGGGATGGGGGTTGGTGAGGAATAGCAGTAGCTAAAGTAATGGCAGTTTCACCTGTTCCCCAACCCTCATTCCCACAGGGCATCATGAAAAGGGCCAGGTGACCCCTACACACATAGTGGGTTGCATTAAAGGACAGGAACTTGGAGCTTAGGGAACATAAATCTTTTATAAAGAACAATTATTAACAATAAGATATTGTTAATATATCTTATACAGTACTTTTTTTTTTTTTTTTTTTTTTTTTTTTTTTTT
>NW_020173215.1:6313530-6345721 GCF_003031525.2 Neophocaena asiaeorientalis asiaeorientalis
TTTTTTGCTGTTATTATACTGTACGTTTGCTCTGGAGGGAGACACTATCTCATCCAAAGCTGTTCGCTATACAGACAATCTTGAAAAGATAATCCAGAACACAGACTTTCAGTGCCTTGGCTTTTAAGATATACGAAAATATGAGAGACCAATGGAGAATTGTCTACCAACACTATTTTGTCTATATATATCAATATATATTTATTATCTGTTTTCCCCAAAGAGTATTAAGCTCCATGTGAGTAGAGTTTTTTGTCTGTTTTGTTCAATTCTCTATCTGCAGTGCCTAGAACAGTGCCTGGCATACAGCAGATGCTCAATAAGTATTTGTTGGATAAACTAATGAATGGATGAGTATGAATTATTTAATCAATTTCCTAATGATGGGAATGAGGAGAAAAAAATAACCTTGGTATGTGTATTTCTATTAATATACTGACTGGTGTTTAGGTATTACTTTTATGTTGTGAAAGTAAATTTCCATTTTAACACTGATCTTTATTAAAGCCACCTGATTTGATAATATACACATTTAAAGAAAAGCCATGGAAAAGGAGATTTTTTACCGAAACATGCTATAGGTTTTATTGCGGTTGGGGGCTTTTGAAACAAAGACGTGTGTAGGCACATATCAGTAATAACAGTGAATGCGCAGCATATTGAGTTATGATATACCACATGGATTTAATTAAAATGTCAGCTGCATTTTTTTTACTGTGAGTCTAAGTGGTTAGATTCAATTTTGTTAAGTGCAATATTTGGCTACAAATTTTCCATTTGTCCCTTGGGTTTATGTAATTCTCCCAATTGTATCAAAAATGAGAATATTCATCTCTCTAAATATTCATAGGCTGTATTAAGTTATGGTGCAATGTTGGGCTGTGTTATAGTTTAAGAAAGAGTGGGGTGGGAGATTAGTTCTGCCACTAATGAGCTTTATAACCTTGAACAAGTCCCTGAATGTCTGTACCACATTTTCCATTGTACTTTGAAGATCAGAATAGATGCTTTATAATGTTCCAATTCTAGATCTTTTTCCATTTTGGATACTCACACAACTGTCTTTTATTGTGATTCTGTTTTCAGGTGATGTCCTTGTTGCCGTGAACGATGTAGATGTGACCTCTGAGAACATAGAGAGAGTTCTATCTTGCATTCCTGGACCTATGCAGGTGTGGACATTCTTTTTCTGTGTTTTAGGATGAATTACATGAAATAAGTGTTTGTGCTATCTTTTTATGAAATTCTGAAAATAGTCATGTATAATGGGCGAGTTATACTTAACATGCTAGGATATTTCTAAAATTTTAGCTCTTAGAGATTGTTCCAAAAAGAGAGAAATATCTACAAGAACAATAATAACATACATAATGACCAACTTGCCATTATAAGTACCATACCTGCTGATGAAAATCCAATTCCTAGGAAAGCCATTTAAAATAGTCATGGAATTTTCTATGTTCTGACTTAGTAAAATCATAATTGCTATAAAGTTTTTTATTGTGGTTTTGTTTATTTTAAAAGCTATACTATTTTCTTGATTTTTTTTCTTTTTTGTTATCTAGTTTAGCCTTACTCCTGAGCTTTTAGCTTAATGAATTATTTTTCATTCCTTGTAGGTAAAAATAAATCTCTTTCATAATAAGTTATTTTGATTCTCTAAGCATTGACATTTTGTATTACAGATGACATTTTTATGTCATTAGATGTATTTTTTCTTTTTTCGTTTTGTTTTTTTAAATTTAGTTTTATTTATTTTTTTATACAGCAGGTTCTTATTAGTCATCAGTTTTATACACATCAGTGTATACATGTCAATCCCAATCTCCCAATTCATCACACCACCACCACCACCCCCTGCCACTTTCCCCCCTCAGTTTCCATACGTTTGTTCTCTACATCTGTGTCTCAACTTCTGCCCTGCAAACCGATTCATCTGTACCATTTTTCTAGGTTTCACATACATGCGTTAGTATACGATATTTGTTTTTCTCTTTCTGACTTACTTCACTCTGTATGACAGTCTCTAGATCCATCCTCGATTAGATGTATTTTTAAAATGCTATACCTCCTGTTTAAGAATGTTCTGCTCTTGTTATCATCAGGAATTGGGTTTCTCTCTTTCGAGGGGTAGGGACGGTGATATGTTTTAGACAGGTTAGAGACTCCATCAGGCAGTGAGAGGATGAAGCAAGTTTCAGATTGATCAGGATGAAGAACAGAATGCCTGATAAATCAGAATCATATCTGCATCTGATTTGAGATTCTGAAATAATAGGACCCATTATGAAATTTCTTGTTTTCTAAGAAAAAAGACTTCTGTTATGTTTATTACTTCCTTCTCTTAACACACACACACACACACACACACACACACACACAGAGACGCTCTGTAAATTTAGCTATCTTCAGAAATGCAAAATGAAAGTGCTAGAATAACTATGGTAGCCAGTGACTAGCAATGTCTAGGAGTGGATAGAGAGATGGGGATGGAGGTGGGGTGCTGTGTGAAATAATAGCAATCAGGCGGACATAGTGCTTCAGTAGGGTGTGCTGGTATCCCCTTTAGTTGCTAGATGAGGGGAGGAACAGGGGTGGGCCAAGGTACTAGGGCACCTTAAGGGGTCCAGACAGCAGCTGCTTGCCAGTCAGTAATGAAGAATCACAGTATTTTAATGACTGAAACAGTGTCACCCAAGTAAACTGGCTGCGTATCGGCCCCAAATGAGGGCTCCTCCTTTCTTGCCTATGTCAGTGGCAGGTGTCCTGTCAGTACTGCCAAAGTTCAACCACATCTGTTCTGTCTTTAAAAAAAGAATTATGTTTCCAGTGGAGTCACATTATACTTATATTTAATTAACATTTGTAAATTCAGCTATGCAACCTTGGCAGAAAAAGAAGAAAAAGAAATAATGATTTAAATATTTTTGGACCAATTTCATCCACCATTTCCATGTCCTCATTAAGCATGAAATAGCAGTGTATCTGCTGTCTGCCTGGTTTGCCTTACAACTGCATTAAATGTGGTTCTGTGCTTAAACATACACACACACACACACACACACACACACACACACACACACAAATATATGTATTTGTATATATATTTATATTTATTTTATATATTTTTTTTTACAACATGGCTCTTAAGTGCCAATTCTTACATCTTGTGCAGAAATGAGGAAACAGCAATTTGTTTTAAAGACGGAAGAAAAACTGTTGTGAGTTGGAATTAGCCTATTGAGAGAGTATGTTGTACCCCAGCACGGCCTTGCCTTCCTACTGCAATTTCAAGGGGATTTTGACTATATACAACCTGAGAATTGGGAAGGGAACTAGTGTTTGTATGTGCCATCAAGTGTGTCAGTGCTTTGCTAATAGCATTCCCTTTGATAATTTCATTTGTTCCCCATAACAATCTGTAAGAATCTGATAATTTGTATTCCTATTTTATATATGAGAAAAAAAAATCTGAGAGAGAGTTAATGATTTGTCCAAGGGTGCAGAATTAATAACTCAGAGCTAGAACTGAAACTGACTCCAGAGCATGTTACTCCCATTTCACATACAACCTGGGTGGATCTTCGTGTCTGCATCCCCTTGTTCTTGTTGGGCCAGAACTAACTGCAGTGGACTTGTCTCAGAAAAAGCTGTTCTACCTGGTTTGTATCTAAGGCATTTGAAACCCTTATGCAAGCAATAAGGGGAGAGGAATGCTGGTTTATAAAGAATACCTTAGCAGACTTAACATTTAATTTGGAAATAGCCAACAGTAACATTTTAAACTTAGAGTATAAAAATAGCCTGAAAGCCTTCTTGTCATCCAACAGAAGATGCCCTGGAGGAGAGTATAATGTGGTAGAAAGGTCACTGAGGAGAAGGAGGGCAGATCTCTATTTTAAACCTCGCTCTGAGCAAGTTTCCACACTCTTCTGGGTTTCAGTTTCCTCATTTATAATCAGAGGGGATTTGAGAGAATAAATCTCTGAGCCCCATTCCAACTCTACAGTTCTGTGTTTGAATTTTAAATAAGTTCTGTTATAAATAGTTTCAGAACACCAGGATGAAATCCAGAGGCAAAGCCTATATACTACATGAGGCACAAAGAGCCCAAATCATTTCTTTTGAAGCCAGGTTTTAAGATTCTGCAAAACAATTATCTTAGATTCTTCAAAAATGTTAATGTCATGAAAGAAAAAAAGGCTGGACAACTGTTTTAGACTAAGACAGACTGAACTAACTCAGAGCTAGAACTGAATACAGACTTTGATACAACCAAATGCAGTGACTAATCCTTTATTGATCCTGTAGTGCAGTTAGGAACAGCTGTATTGGGATATTTGGGGAAATTTGAATACAGCCTTTACTAGAGAATAGTATTGTGTTTAATATTAAAATTCTTAAGTATCATAATTGTATTTGGTTTTGTATCCTTAGGAGACATGGACTAAAGTACTTAGCAATGAAGCGTTAAAATAGCTGCAAATAATTCTCAGGTAGTTCAGGCAAAAATTTTTTTTAAATAGAGAGAGAGGGTGAGGATGGAAGGAGAGGGGAGTCACACAAGCGAGAAGAGAGGGAGGAAGCAAATGTGGCAAAATGTTAAAAATTGCTGAAACTGCGTGAGAAATATATGCATAATTGTACACTTCTTGCAACTTTCCGTAGGTTTATCATTTTTTGAATAAAATGTTGTGGGTTTAAAAAAAATGTTTTAAAAATTCAAAATGACAGGAACAAAGGTGCAAGTACTTTTCTAATTACTGACCTTTGTGACCTTGACCTGTTGTCACAGCTCTGTTCACTCATTTATTCAACAAGCACATAATGATGCAGTTATGCCATCCCCTCCCCTGGCTTGATCAGGAAACTTGGGTCCAAACATTGCAGTTGACCGGGATTGATTGCATTAAGCCCTGGGCCATCACCGTGTTTCCTGGAACTTTGGAGGAAGCCAATTCCTTTTCTGGGAGATCAGCCTGCAGAACATTCATCTTAGACTCTCAGCTTTCAAGTACTTCTTAGGCCTCAGAGAGAGGAGAAAATGCTTCTTAAAGGAGATGACACTTGAGTAGAATATTTTAATTTTTATTATTTCTTTGTTCCACAAAAAGTGGTGCTCATATATATTGTGGAAAGATTAGGAAATAGGCAAATTTTTAAAAAAGTATTTGTAAGTGTTTTTTTTATTCTCAGAGCCCAGAAGTAACCAGCTATGTCAATGTTTTAAAGAAGAAGACTGATGTGATCAGATTTGCATTTAGGAATATATCCCTCTGGATGGGACTGGAGGTTGGGAAACCAGGTGGTCAGCTTTCCAGTAGTTCAGAAGAGAAGTGGTGAAGGCCTGAGCAAAGGCCTTGGCTGTGGATATGGAGGAAAAGGAGTAGATTAGATTTAAAGTATGTGGGAAGTAAAGAGGACAGTACTTCCTGCAGGAGAGAGCGGAGTCCAAGATGCCTTCCAAGTTTTGTCTTGAGTAATCTTGTGAGATCACCCGAAAGAGGAGGATGGAGGAGAGAGAATTTGCTGAGCCACGTAGACTCAATTCCTTCAGAGTTTTCACTAAGGAATATTCAGAGCATCTGCCAGAAAGGAGAAAAGATCAGACACATGGAGAGCAACGAAGATGTTGTGAGAGAGTGCAGACCATGGGGCAGAAGTGAGAGTGTGGTCTGGCTCTGGAGCTGCTTCAGATTCTGACAGCCTCCCCAGGTCCCATGTGTGAAGAGGATGGCATGGTAGCTAATGGGGAAAAAGGATCAGTTGGTTGGTTTGGCAGAGGCTGAAGAGACATTGCTTGTCATGTGGGGTGGGTTGGAGGTGGGAGTAGAGAGAGGATATAATTAAAGCAACAAGATTTTGGCAGTGGTGAATTATAGAGAGCATATCCTTGGACCTGAGGTAAGACATATCAGCTCCTGAACTGAGGGGCCAGGGTCGGGGGTGGGGGGACAGAGGAAAGAAAGGATGGGGAAATTGCACAAATAAGAAAACCTTTTGAGGGAGACAGGAGATGATGAAACTTGTCACCAGTTAATGTCCATGGAGGAACAACAGAAAACACTTTTTATAAGAAGCCTCATATAAACCCAACAGAAAAACCCTCTTTATAAGAACCTTCATTTGAACTCTTATAAAAACCTTTTTTTATAAGAAGCTATAAACTATCTTATATCAGATGCTTCTTAATAAAAGTTTTTTCCTATAAAACGCATAATATCCTTAATATTTACATATATCAACCCCTTTTTAAAAATGGCACTTAACTCTTAATTTGGTTGTCTGTCTTACCCATTTATCATTTTATCAAGACAACCAGATTTCCTGACATTTATGGCTACTTAACATGTAAGCATTTCAGAATGTCTTGTTAAAGTGTAGTTATCTTTGCATTATGGAGCCAACTTTACTTAAATTAGAAGAATGGTGGCTAAGATAGTTCCTTAAAGAATGTTAGTGGATGGTTCTGTAGTTTATTTGTTTGAGTTTTTGTCATGCTGAGGGGAAAAGGTTCTTGCCCCACAGAAAAGAAGTTCTGACGTTTGCCAAGTGTAGCATTAAAGTTAGTTTTCAAGTGTGTCGCTCTTCACCAAGCATAGCAAACCAGTCTTAAATTTTAGGTTGCCATTGCTGCCTAAAGTAAAATTGGTAAATTTTTATTTTAAGTCTACCAACTCATTTCCTTTTGTCATTCCCTATCTTTTGACCTCTCCACCCACAAGAATCTCAGCTGGAGAAGATACCCTCCCTTCTGTCTCTTCGGACACATATTTCTTTCTCTGAGGACCACTGGGGTGCACAGCTCTCACAGCCGACGCAGTGCCTCTGTGACACCTGCTCCCCTAGGATGTCACTCATCTGCTTCCTACAGTCAGATTTCTCACCCTCCACTCCATTCATATACCTAGTTCCTCCCCAAAGCCCAGTGCTGGGGACAATCTTCAAAGCTCCCCTCTATATTGGTACAAAGTCTGCACTCGGGATTTCCCCCAATTCGAAAGATTTCTCACATTCCCAAGGAACACCGTCAAAGACTCCCATATATTTTCTTCTGGACACTCCTAAATCCTCCTTCTCAAATGAAAGAACCCCCTGAGCTCCAAGCCATTTTTACTTCATTGGATCCTTGTTCAAGGATTTAATATATTTATGCTTATGCTTATATTTTTACTTATGTATACATATATTGAGCATTACCCACTAGAACAGATGCCATCCTCAGAACATAGTCTTTCAGGCCATATAATGCTTCCATGTTGCTTGTTTGGGTCAAAACCTCACACCAAATATTCTTTTTCACATATTTCTAAGATTATGTTGGAAACAGTGTCTCTTCATCTCTCCTCACCTTATCCTTATATTAATTTTCTTCAGATAACTCTTGATTGTTCTCATATAGGATCTCTAACTTTTTATGTTTTTGTTTAGCTTACTTAATATTTCCCCCCCAAATATACTAGTGTTCTATTAGCCTTTTTAGATACAGTGTTCTAATAATACCAAGGGCCCATTTTTCAACATCAAGTTTACAGAAAACATTAAAAATTAGTAAAGGTTGATATTTTCCGCTTGGAATATTAAATGTTTTGTAAAGAAACATTATCATTTGGCCTCAGAAAAATTTCATGAGGAACTTCTCTCTTCCTACTCTCTAGTCATGATCTGGTTCATCTTAACTCTGAATATATATATATAGATAGATAGATAGATAGATAGATGAATTTAGACCTCATGTCTCTTTTCTACTCGTTAATAAAATAAAATCTGAAACTTTATTTATTTATTTATTTATCTGGCTGCACCAGGTCTTAGTTACAGCACGCAGGATCTTTAGTTGCGGCATGCGGTATCTTTAGTTGATATGCGGGATCTTCTAGTTTCAGCATGCAGGCTCTTAGTTACTGCATGTGGGATCTAGTTCCCTGACCAGGGATTGAACCTGGGCCCCCTGCATTTGGAGCATGAAGTCTTAACCGCTGGACCACCAGGGAAGTCCCAGAAACTTATTTTAGAAAATATGTTTATTTAACTAAATTCACTTTAGGTAGACAAAGATAACTTAGTGCCTCTGAAGCACCAGACAGCTACAGATAAGCAAAATTGAATACAACCATAAATAGTCACTCTTTGCCAATCAAAAAAAGCAATCTAGATATTTCTTCATTTGAAAGCTTTTATTCATCAGGATAGATTTATTTTACAGTATAATACTAACAATAGTTAGATGGGCTGATGGGATTATGAATGAATTTTTTTAAAATAATATGCTTAACATTTTTGATAAAAATGTATAAATATGTAAGACTCATTTTTTAAAGGAGTGATAGTAACATATTTATCATATAGTTAAAGTTGGCCTTGAAAATAGTACCTCTTTTAATAAATTATTAAAAATAGGTATTGTTTATTATTGTCTTGATAATAATTTTTAAATGTTTCCTCTCAAAATGCAACTTACCGCATACAAACAATTTTATCTTCTTTTAAATATTGACATTTCCTTTTTCCCCCAGTTTTTTGAGGTTTGATTGACAAATAAAAATCATATATGTTTAGGTTGTACAGTGTGATAATTTAATATCCTATATTGACCAGACTTCTTTATTCTTGATCAAGCATGAATTTATTTTTTGACTTTTAAAATTTAATCTAATTAAAGAGTCATTGCACTTTAATGTCTAAATTTAAAATTTTATAGGTTGTTACAGTTAGAATGTCCTGTCTTACTTATCTGTATTCTGATAAGACTTTAAACATTAGGAACATTTTGTGCCTATATAGCTTGTGATGATGTCCTTGCTACACAAAATTAACTACATTTAGTGAAAACTTCTTTTAGTCAAGATACACACTGGTGCTTCTTTGAAGTAAGCAAGTTATCTTTGGCCAGCTGGCATCTAGACATATATCTCCTTTTTCAAGGAAAGTTAATTGAGAAGTGGAAGCTACCTTTCAACAACTGGAAAATGGCCACATTCTGGACTCTTACCAATCTTGTTTGACATCAGGCCATTGAAATTAAAACTATCTTGACAAAACTGATAGATAGTCTTCTTAGGGTCATGGTTCAAGATCTGGCATGTTGATGGTTTTTACTGCCCTTAGCCTTCATTTCAAAGGACCACAAAGAATGTCTAAGAGAAGAATATTTGAATATCACCTCACTTGAAAGGAGAGCTAATTCTGGTTGTATGAGGTTGCTTTTAATCCTGAATCTCTTCCTTTTACCTTCCCCAGATGAGTCAGTGCTATTACCGTTCTTAATGTAATGTTACTCTCTATTATGCTATCAGATCATACTAATTTTTGTTTTTCCATGGCATTTCTTGTATTTGTTGTCAGTACTTGGAATAAAATGATTAAGTTTAAACTAATGAACTTATATACAGAGAATTATATATTCTTAATAAATATTTGTACAAATATGTGCCAGATACTGTCTTAGGACCTGGAGATATAAGTAGAATACACAGTCCCTGCCATCAAGGAGCCCATACTCTAGGATGATTTTTATGCATACCGTGCGTACCTGAGTGAATGTGCATGTACAGATCCTTTGTGAAAACCACAGCTGATTTTCCCTTGTTGAAAAATCAACATGTTTTAATTTTTTAAAGGTGAAACTGACATTCGAAAATGCATATGCTGTGAAAAAGCAAACAACTCAACCAAGACAGAAAAAGGCACAGTCAAACACAAGTGATTTAATCAAACTTCCATGGGGAGAAGAGGACAAAGATACCCAGCAGAATATTCTAAACACTCCTCACATCGTTATGTATCTCACACTACAGCTCGACTCGGAAACATCAAAGGAAGAGGTGAGTGTCTGCTCAAAAGTGCAAAGGAAAAAAGTAAGGACCTTTTTATAGTCTTCCAAATGATTCTCAGTCATTCTGTGTCTTATGTTTTTGGTATGTCTCTTACACACAGCAGTCTTCAAATTGACAAGCTCAATCAGTCCATTTATAGAGATTACTGAAATATTTGAATTTGTTTCTCCTACCTTCTTTAAAAATTTCTATTTGAATTGCTTTTTCCATGATATTTTTTAAACTATACTTGATTGCTTGCATCATTATTATTCTTGCTGTATATTCTTATTTCTATTTTCTTGTGATTACTCTAAAAATTTTATCATGATATTTCTCTTAACAGATTCTAAAGTTAAATACTATCTTAACCCCTTTTCAAAATAATTCAAGGCCCTTAGTACACCTTAACTCCAATTTTCCCCTCTTCACCTACATGGTATTGTCATCAGTATTTCAGTGGTATCATTTTTTAAAATTCCACAAGTTGGGCCTAATTATACTACTAGTACTACTACTTATTATTATCATATTTTATACATTATAAACTGTATAAATTATATATCATAAAATGCATATTTTGTACATCGTATTTCGTACAGATGAGTCATCTTTAAATTTACATATATGCTTGCCATTTTCTTTATTCACTGTTCTTAAATCTCAGGCTGACCTTATTTGATCATTTTTCTTCTTCCTAAAACATATACTTTAGGCATCTCTTTTTAATGAAAATCTGTTGGTGGTAAATTCTTTTTGTTGTTATTTATTTGATGTCTTTTTCACCCCTTCTTGAAAGGTAGCTTTATAATTATACATTGTGAGAATAGGCCAGTTGCTATAACAAATAATCCTAATGTCTCAGTAGCTTAACATAGTAAAAATTTATTTCTCCTTTCAATGTACATGTTCCTGGTCAAATGGCTCAATGATTTGAGCCCTTCATTCAGTGGTTCCATTATTCCCAAGGACTTCAGAGTCCTCTCTTGGATCTTTTCCATCTAGTTGGCCAGTGAGAGAAGACAGAAAGCATGCAATATCACATGGGACATTTCAGAGGCCTAGCTTAAAAGTAGGAACATCACTTCTGCTCATGTTCCAATGCCTAGAACTAGTTATATGGTCTCTCCCAATGCAAGAAGGTGAGAAATATAGTCTTCCTGTGTGGCCAGGAAGAAGATGAAGTCAACACATAGCATTACTTATGCCAACTAGGTAGAAACTTATTTTCTCTAATCTGTTCGAAGATAGTATTTCTTTGTCTTCTGACTTACAATTGCTGTTAATAAGTCTACTGTTGGTCATTTCTTTTAATGAATCTGTCTTTTATTTTCTTTGTTCAGTTTCTTGCTTCTGGTATGTTCAAACTGTTTTTTAACCTCTCCATAGTGTTTTTTTGTTTGTTTGCTTAAATATTCCTATTTTTATTTTTAGAAGTTCCTGAAAAGTTTTTAACTAGTCTACATGCAAATCTGCTATGCTATTCCTAGTAGTCTGTTGTTTCCTTGTCTTAGTGATTCTATACTTTATTTCTCTAAGCATCTCATACATAGCTCTTCTTCATTCTATATCTTCCCATTCTAATATCTCTAAGTCCTAATGGGGACTCTGACTTGTTGTGGCTTACCTTGTTATTTCCTTGGGTATCATTGACTAAACTTACTGCTTGATTTTATCTTTGGGAGTCCTGTGTTTCTAAATGGGAAATGCCTTCCTTCAAATAGAATTTGCTTCTTCTGCTTCTATCACTGACATAGCACACTTAAGCCTCACTAAAGGGTCTAGGTTTAATGCAGTGGTCCTAGGCCCAGCTCACCTACCTAGCCACTGGCCCAATGCTCAGTGTCCTGACTGAAGACACTGTAGGTATCAGCCCTCAAGACAACCTGCCTCTGTCCTTCTGCCCACTACTCACCACTCCCAGCTGAGGCCCCAGCTTGCTTTGCTGTGCTGGGGAAGGGGGTTGGAAAGGTATGGAGAAGATGTCATTGGAAACCTCTCTACTTGTTATATATCCAGCAGTTTAACAAGTATGTTTTGGCCATGAATCCAGTTGTTTTACAGCACAAGGGTCTCAGAGCATCTAGTTTACCATAATGCTTTGAGCAGAAGGGAGATCTAAAAAGTTTTTACCTAGTTTACATTTCTTTCCTTTTGAAATCCTTGCAGCCTATACTCTCAATGCCAAACCCATTTTATCCAAAGGGTGTATTTCCTTGTGTTGTTTCTTCATATGTCATAATTTAGCCAATAATTGAACTGGAAAGGAAGGGATTTACTTCTACATATTTTTATAATTTTCTGTGTTCTGAAAAATACATGGAGACCTAGAGTTGATAATTCTAATTTCTTGCACGTTTTACTAGTCCTTTGTATCTTTAGAACAGTAAGAAATTTAACCATGTATTAAATAGAACACACAACATATTTCTGGGATGGTAGCATCCTGAATCTTCCAAGGTCATCTTGGAGTAGGATAGTGCTGAGGCCTTTTGTCATCCTTGCCTTTCTTTCCATGGGAAAGTGTGTAGATATTTCTTTAATGAACAGGTTTCTGTCTGTCGACAGCCCTGTATCAACACTGTAATTAGGAGAGGCTTTTTATTCTTACTGAATAGAGTGGAAACTGCTGCAAATGCATGCTACTAACGAGTGCTTTAAAATACAGCTAATTAAATTGGGTAGGAACTGTAGAGCTTGCCAGGTCTTGCATTGTGAGGCTTTCTGGGCTGGTCACAGCAGAGGTTGGAGTAGAGACTTTCTCAAATGACCTTTGTATTCCGGTATTACTTATTTTACAATTAAATGTCATAGGGTCATTTTGTTTTCATGTGAGTTACATATTTAATAACAGCTTGTTTTCTTCAAGTTACAAGATTTGGACATTTTAAAAAAAATGAATCAAAGACTATATAGTTATTTGTTTAAAGTGGTATTTGGTATTTGGCTAAATACAGTACGTTTATTTACCAGTTAAGGTTTAAATTTATTACGTAGACATAACAGAAGATCTTCACTGGTGTTTGAGTTAATTTCTAGAGATAAAATGGTTTATAATATTTTTACATTATTACAGAAATTTTGAGTTGTTAGGCAGACTGTATTTGGCCACATAATTCCATAGCAATTTTCATATACTGAATGTGTTTAATAAGTATAAAAAACAGGTGTGTCCAGTTTGTTATTATTTATATTTTATCCTAATGTAAAAGTTGCGAAGGCATGGACTCCAAGTCACATAATTATTTCGTGTAAAGAGAGACCAAAGCAAAGTGTAGAATGCTCTTTAGAAAGAGAACCAAAGAAAAGATACAGTATTTTAAGAGTTTGGGCTTTCGATAATGGCTATGTTAATAGTTATGAATATTGTTATTAAGTAGCATAACTGGAAATTACTCTGAATTCTCTATGGTTTCTATCTAGAAATTTTAATTTTGCCTGCTTTTAATTTGTCTTGTGAGAAAAATAGCATGTTGCTTTAAGTAATAGCAAAAAAGTGAATCAGAGAATGATTCAATCCGTCATGTAAAAGTACTAGCAATGCACATCTTGATTTTGCAATTTATAAAAATGAAATTTTTTAAAAACTGTGTGTTTCCTGGGAATATACTCTTCGTGAAAATAGGAAACTATTAAGCATTTTGTGAATAATCTTATGGATTTAGTATTTTCCATAATTTAAAATGTCTCTCTTTTAAAGTTTGAATACAGATTAATTTGTGGTGGGCAAACGATTTCAAATTTAAACAGAAGATTTTATAATATCATAATACTTCTTTCTTCCTATCTGCATGACTTTAATTTAATTTTGTATTCTCACTCTGTAAGTTTAATTGCAGTCTTGTCTTGTGTTTAAATAAAGATTTAATGGTTTCACCAAAGATGAAGCTTATCTTAAAGACTCCTAAAATTTACATGTGGTGTCTGTGTGCACATGCAACCACAGGAGATAAGAATATCTATATAACGAAATATAAATATTTTAATTTGTTGTAAAGGGAGATTAATGTTTGAGACATTGTTTGCAATTAGTTGTAATTATTCCAACTAATCACTATCCTACTCAGTACATGTATCATGACTAATTTTAACAGTCTCTAACTTATTTTCAAATGTGGTATTTTAAATACTAGGTAATGTGTTAAAATTCCAGGCATACTCCTCTCCTTATGTTTGAATAAACCTCCCACTGAAGCTGAAAGGAATCTTTTTATTTTTTCCTTAATTTGAAGTCTGAACTTGCCATGAAAAATATAACGGTTGGAAAATTTGGGGGGAATTGACATTTCTATTTCTTTTTATTTAACAGCAGGAAATCCTATATCATTATCCAGTATCTGATGCATCTCAGAAACTTAAAAGTGTGAGAGGGATATTTCTCACACTCTGTGACATGTTGGAAAATGTAACTGGGACACAAGTTACTAGGTAATAATTGATTTTTATTTAGCTTTAATTCTCTTTCTCCCAAGTTCTTTACCTTAATTCTGACAAACAAAATACTAATACAGGTATCTATTATACGAATATATTTGTATCTATAATGTAAATATTTATATGGCAGATATGATATCTGCAGATATTTTGTTTCTCACCTAGGTTATTTCTACTAATCATCTATTTAAAATGTAAGTTCTGAGAACAGCTGTAGATCTGGATGTTTTGGACTTTCACAAACTTGGATTAATGACTCTACTTTAGAATTTCTTCATGAAGGCGGTCTCTCTTAAGCACAGCATTATGATGAGTTTGGGCTTTTTTATGACTTTATCTTGATTATTAACTTGCTTGACAATAGCTTTGTGGTTGATAAGGATGACTGAATACTGAATTTTTCAGATAGTTCAAAATATTTTGTTCTGTTCTTAGAACAATGATAGAAAACACACAATACACATACGCTTTAGGAAGAGTATTCAGAAGGCAGTATCATCTGTGCAAGTTCCCTCAGTGATGGATAAGCAAACTGGTGTTAAATAACTTTGTGAAAGTCGATTATAGAGCCACACATCCCATTCCATGTTCATTTATCAAGTCTTGACTTTGAAATATTATAGTTAACTTATGGAAAAGGGGGGCTCAAAGTTTATTGAGTTTTGTTTTTGCTTTATTTCATAAAATAAATCTATAGATTATAAACCATCTTTCTTCCTTAATATTTCAACAATTTTAGACTTTACCAAAAAAGTTTATCTCAAACTTTAAGAGCTCCTTATTATTGATAGAATACCAAATTGGATTTTCTAGGCTTTAATTTTTCTTTTCCCATCTTCTGATTGAAATGACACCTCTAGGATTTTATTATTATTTTTTTTGAAGTATATAGTTGGCTTACAATGTCGTGTCATTTTCAGGTGTACAGCACAGTGATTCAGTTATACACACACACATATATATATATATTCTTTTTCAGATTCTTTTCCCTCTATAATAGGTAATTAAAAAATATTGAGTGTAGTTCCCTGTGCTATACAGTAGGTCCTTGTCTAGGATTTTAATAGATGGGATCTTCAAGATAACGGGAAAAATTTCCTTGTTTTTCTAAATGAAAGTGATGTTTAACTCTGGGAGTTTTAGTATAGTGTATATAGAAAAAATTAGTTCATTTCAGAATACTAGTAACCGAGGCTCCATTTAGTCTATAAATTCACATTTATAAAAGCATGTGATAGGCCTTTAAAAAAATTTTTTAATTGCTTTATTGAGATATAGTTCATATATCATACAATTCACCCACTTAAAGTGTACAATTCAATGGTTTTTATATATTTGAAGATATGTGAAACCATCACCAGAGTCAGTTTTAGAACATTTTTTAATCTCAAAGAGGAACCCTGTATCTTTTAGCTATCAATGCACCTACCCCACCCCAAGTCCTAAGCAACCCCTAATCTACTTTCTGTCTCTATAGATTTCCCTATTCTGGACATTTCCTAAGAATGGAATTGAAATATGTCGTTATTTGTGACTAGCTTCTTTCACTTAGCATAATGTTTCTAAGGTGCAGGACTCATTTTTAATCTTATTAGTAAGAAAATGTGTTTAAGTTTCCCCATGTGGATTTTATTTTATTTTTCTCCAAAGTATAGATATTTTACTTCACATTTAGACCTTGTTAGCTAAAATATGGGTTAGACATGTGGAAACCAGTAAATATAGAGAGAAAAACATTTTTGTGAAAGAATATGAAAATAATTATTATTTCAGGGATTCCTTAGCAACATATCTTTTGTTGCATACACTGTTTTGAAGCTATAGTGAAATGAATTATGACTATAAAGGAGTCTAATATTTGTCTAAAAGTATATGCATTTTTAAAACTTTATTAAGGCAGAAGTAATATCCCTTTTAAAAAAATGTATTTAGCAATTCATATTTAAAATCCCACACACTTATCTACTGTAGTATACAGGGTACACTATATCCTAGGACTCAATAGATAAAGACTGATGGGTGTATTTTAATTTCAAAGAAAACACTAAATATATATATATTTTTAAATTTTTTAAAATTATGTTTAATTTTAAAGTAGTTTTAAAAAGAAGTATCTGATCAGTTAAGAAAACATGGAAAATATAAAAACAAATGGAAAAAATTAAAATTACCCCAAAGTCTACTACTCAAAGATAACCACCACAGATTCCATGAGGCAAAGAACTTGGCTGATCTTGTTCATTTCTGTAACTCCAGGGCCCAGGCATGTAGTAAGTGCTCAGTAAATATTGCTAAATTAAATGATAACTTTTCACTTAATTTTTTCCATCTACTTTATGCAAATGGAATCATGCTCTACCTACTGTATTGTAACTTTTTGTGTGTGGCAGTATATCATTTAACATTTTCCCAAATCAATAAATGTTATTTTACATCATATTTTTATTTTATCTTCTTCCCACCACCTACCCACACTATAAGAAGGAATCATGTTCTCTGTATTTCCATAGTTTATTGTTGTATCTCTCTTTTAGAAAACACTTAATTTGTTTTCCAACTTCATTGAAATATAATTGAAGTACAGTAAGTTGCACACATGTAAAATGTATAATTTGATCATTTTTGACATTGGTATAGACCCTGAAACTATCACCATCATGAATATAACCATCACTCCAAACATTTCCTTGAGAATATGTTTTAATCTGACTTATATTTTGGTTACTTGTTTACGTATCTGTGTCCCATACTGAATGATCATCTTTTGAGCTGGGACCACATCTTTGTTTCTTCATAATCTCTTTTAGTAAATCATGTTCTTAAATAGACAATCAGAAAAGATTTGTTAAATTAACACACTGGGATGGAAGCTTTCTTTTGAAAAAAAAATTGCATATAGTCAGTTAATGTTAGCAAAAGAATTTCAACATATTTTTGCTGTAATGGGTCTACTTTTGTTTGACCTAGAGTTTTTTGTGAGTTTTTATATTTCAGAATATGTTTTTGTTGTACAATTCCTTGCGTTTTCTGTGTGGCAGGTATATGCCAAGAAATTTGCTGATTAAGCGTGCAGTTCTTAAATCATACCATATGTAATCTTTTATGAATGACTGTTTATAATTTTATGACATTTAAAGATGTTCTAATTTCATTTTGACTCTGTTTCTTCTTAGCTCATCCCTTCTTTTAAATGGGAAACAAATTCATGTAGCTTATTGGAAAGAATCTGACAAGCTGTTGTTAATTGGCCTGCCTGCTGAGGAGTAAGTTGAGATTTTTGTTTACTTTAAAATCATTTCTAAAACACTGCTAACAAAGCCTGTTTCATTAAAATGATGACATTTTTGTCAAAGGTAAATTCAAGAAGTTTTACAGTTACAAGGTTTGCTGCACTAGTATAATGGCTACCTGTGTTCATTTGGTATGAATAGTACAGAAAGGTACCCGGAAGGCCCAGCTAGACCAATTAGTAAGGGTGGAGGCCGCCAATACACTTTCCTCTGAGATATGGCCAGTACAGAGGTGGCTGAGAGATGAGCTTGTCCTCTGCTCAAACTTTTGACAGTATCGTGGTTTGGATTTTGCATGTTTACAGTTTTTTACTGTTGGTGATTTTAGAGAATTAAGGGTCAGCAGAAAGGTGTTTTGCCTCGACATTGAGCTCGTTTGACCAAATAATGAATATTTATCTTTAAGGTGACTTCTCTAATGGTATGTCTTATATTATCATGGTCTCCTTCTTAACTTTTTTGCAAGTATTTTGAAAAATGTCTTATTTTAATAGTTGGAGGTAAGAGCAGGGCTGACCATTTATACATTTGGTAGAAGTGAGTTACTAAATCCAGCCCACACTCAAGGGGAAGAGTATCAAACAATTGTGAACTTGTTTTAACACCACAAAGAGGAATTCCAAAGGAGGCTGCAGTGAAAAATATCAAAAATTATTATGTTTTAAAGTGGTCTTTAATTTTAGACAGAGATATGATCTATCATAAATGTGGGATTCAAAACTTTTAACATGAGGGGATAGTGGTGCCATCATATATGTTAAATGATGGCTCTCTTTTACCAGCTGATGTGCATTTTTCTATCTAAAAACCCTGCTCGGAGACTGCCCTATGCCAATGGGTTGGATCGTGAAAAACTGAGTTGTTTTGAAAGAATAAGAATCGGAGAACATCCAGAATAAGATACCTTAGGGTGTGGTGGCAGGGTGAAACATCTGCCTTTGGACTTTCATAGTAGCCCAAAACGCGAAAGACAAGACACAGATAATACAATGGTGAGATAAGGTAGTGTGGGCAGTTAGACAGCAGAGAGGAAGGCCCAGCTAAGGAACTGAGCAGAGGCTGCTTCCCCACTTTCTGATGCCACCAGCCAGATTAGTTAGGCAGACAGAGACAGTTTCCAGGAGACGTTTTACCCTGAAGCCAAAAAAGGACTGTCACTGCTGAGCTCTGGATCCAGGTTGTGCTGGTTAGGGGATGCTCTAGCCGATTTCTCAACCTTTGTTTCCCGGGGTGGGAGTGGGGAGGCAGGGTCTTCCCTAAATACTTATGTCATCCCTATCCTAGAGAACTTAGCTTGTTAAGTTGGAATGAATTCGAAGGTCCTCCTCCTCCTCTGTCCTGGGCTTCAGGTCAGAAGTAGCCCTAGCCACCTCTTTACCCAGTTCTCTTACTGCTCATAGCCACCACCCCGTACCAAACTCTTTTCCTTATTGCATGAAAGGTAGTTATTATTATTCTCCTTTGTTTAGACTGGGAAACAGAGTATTGAGAGGTCATGCACAGGCACCTCCTCAGTGTCAATTTATATGTCTCTGTATCTCCAGCATTGTACAGATGGTTTGCAATTGAACTCTGGCAGCCCTGGGATTGTTTTTCCCTTGTCTGTCTTAATGCCACAGTCTGTCCTTTTCTTTCTTCACCACTGTGCCTTTTACAAGCAGGATGAGAAAAGTGTTGCCCCATCCAGGATACGGTGGAGCAGATACTCCAGGAACATGTGTTTTCACGGGGGGAGATCATCTTCCTGTGACAGCTGCAGTCAATAGCGGGGACCTAACCAGGAAGACAGCGTGAGGTAGTGGAGAGAGTAACCTTGGAGCTAAGGAAATGAATGCCCACCAGCAGGTTCTATTCCCTGGGTGTGCCTGTAGAAGTTGCTTAACTTCTTAAACCTCAGTTATACCCACTGGTATAATGGGAATAAAAGACCTGCTTTGTAAAATTCTTACAAGGCTTCAATGAGAAAATGTTAAGTTCATTTCTTTCCTTTCTCCTACTTTCTTTCCTTGCTCTTTCGTTTAGGGGTGTCTTTTTGTCACAAGAATTAGAGGTTAAGTGGAGATCTGGGTATTACTGGAAAGTGTCAAGAATTTTAACATTTCTTTCTATAGGTCCAGATACTGAACCAGCTGCTTTATATGCATTAATTTTATTTAATCCTCAGAATGAACCTGAGAAGGCTTAGTGATTATGATCCCATTTTACACATAAAGGAAATTGAACCCTAAGGGGGTTAACTAATCTCCATATAGATGGTGATATAAAAGTGCCTCCTTGACCCATGTTAGAACCCCAGATCTAGACATCAAACTCTTTAATTGCTAATGCAGGAAACAACCATTATACACAGCTATACTCACAGTTAACACACATGCTTTTCATATTCTTTACATATAAAATGTAAAGATGATCTGCTTCTTTTATATTATGAATCAATTGATTATGTTATAAATGAGCAGATGTATTTTTGCTTCTTTCTAGAGTTCCTCTTCCTCAGCTAAGGAATATGATTGAAGATGTTGCCCAAACCTTAAAATTTATGTATGGTTCTTTAGATAGGTAAGTACTTCCTTGAATTGAACCTCAAGTTTTAAGTATATGATTCTAAATCACTTTTTGGCACTTAATAGTGTTCCTTGGTTGTCAAGTTAGTTGTTTGGGTTTTTTCTTCTTATTATTACTTTCTCATCCTTCATGACTGGCATTTATTTTACAGCTCCAGGCAGTTTTTCATAGGATCCATTGCTTTTTCTTTTTTGGTCTCATATGTTACTTTTGTGAAATAGTGATGTAACCACAATTATATTCTGATCTGATGTATTTTTGTAGGGGCAAATGTAAGAGCATTTCTTCAGAACAGATACAGAAAAGAGTAAGAAGTTTTCTGTGTTTTCCTCTGATTATAACATTGTCAAATTCACTATCCTAAAATGTGATACTTTTTCCTTAAAAAAATTTTTAGTAAAAAAAATGTATGTGCTATTAAAATAAATAAAAGACATGGTAGAGAAAGTAATTGTCTATTTAGTTTCATGTATATTCTTCCATATATTTTCTATATAATATGAATATACATACTCTCTTTTTTTACACATGTGGGCTCATATTATGCATATTTTTCTGCTTGCTTTGTTTTTATAAACTTTTTTAATATAAATTTATTTATTTATTTTTTATTTTTGGCTGCCTGGGGTCTTCGTTGCTGCACGTGGGCTTTCTCTAGTTGCGGCGAGCGGGGACTCCTGTTCGTTGTGGTGTGCGAACTTCTCACTGTGGTGGCTTCTGTTTGTTGCAGATCATGGGCTCTAGGTGCACCGGCTTCAGTAGCTGTGGCTCGCGGGCTCAGTAGTTGTGGCTTGCGGGCTCTAGAGCGCAGGCTCAGTAGTTGTGGCTCATGGGCTTAGTTGCTCCACAGCATGTGAGATCTTCCCGGACCAGGGCTGGAACCCGTGTCCCCTGCATTGGCAGGTGGATTCTTAACCACTGCACCACCAGGGAAGCCCTGCTTCTTACTTTTTTAACCTTGCAGTATGTGATGTATCTTTCTTGATCTGAAAGAGGAAATTTGGGGTAACCGTTTAGTATTTGAACATGTAAAATTATGGATGGAAAATCGATGTTTGTAAGTCCCAGTACTTCAGAGGGCTAAAATGATGCCTTTGCTTTCAAAGCTTTAAGAGTATATCAATATAAAGATTCAAAGAAAGTTTATACGTTTTTCCAAACCATAGTAGTATCCCATCTCTGTTTATCTAGAGTGGATCTTTATTGTCACTGTTCTCAAAGCCGCCTAAAGGAATTTTTTATGATGAAGCCATCTGGGAAAAGTGTCTAATTTGCAGTATTTTCCTCCAGGAAAATACAGGCACCTCCCTCTCAAGCCCAATTACTTACTAGCATTTTTCCAAATGTGTGAACTACAAAAGACTGGGCAGCCATATACAGTGCTTTTACCTTTTACTAATAAGAAAAATTTTAACCAATGAAGAGTATAAACTCTTAAGGTGGTTATAAACTACCTCCTTAAATTTATAATAGATGAGCAAACCTTACTATGTTTTGCCCTAATTGAAGCTTTCTATTTTCATAAAACTAGAGATAATCAAAGATGAAATTCCTGTAATGAATTCTGTATATGAAGATAAAGCAATTGGAGTTGTTCTGCAAATTCCAATGGAGTAGGTTGGGGGCAGAGGGACTCTTAATTTCTCTGAATTTCATTTTGAAATTTATCCATTGATTTGGAAGTATCTCCAAGTTGACAGCAAATTTAAGTAGTTTCTTCTTGCCTAGGTGGGAATTTGAAAGGCAAACTAAGATAATAAATGTAAAGATCCACTGAGTTCTTAACACCAAGAAGCAGTATGGATCCAAGATATTGTTAATAGTCATTTTACAATATTTTTTTTAATCATAAGGTTTTTTTCTGATTATGAAAGATATTAAAGGCCATTGTGGAAAAATTATGAAAAGACTAAAATGTCCAAAAACTTAAATTATCTTTTTCAAGTTGTGAGCTGGTTAGTTCCCTGTGAGCCACAGAAAACTGATTTTACATTAATAAAGTTTAGTGTTGTGATCAAATTAAAGATATAAGTATCCTTCATCATTCCCAGCCAATCCATCAGCAAATCCTAACCAGTCTGTCTCCAAAACACATCTCAAATCCATCCATTTCTCCCCATCCTCACTATTACCCTGTCTACTGCCATCTCTCACTACTACAGTAACTTCCTGATCTCCTTGCCTCCATTCTTGCCTCTTTAATTTCCAAAGTTACAGTGATCTTTCTACATTATTATCTGGCTCCCACATACCTTTCTGATTTCAGATCTCAATCCACGCCGCCCCTCTGTATTGTTCTGCAGGCACCCTGGCCAAACTTGTTCCCACCCTGGGCTTTTACACTCTTCCCTCTCATTAGACCTTCTTGACATCGGGATCTCAGCTTAAATGCCCCGTTCTCAAGAGACCCTTCCCTAACCATTTGATCCAAAATAGCCAACCAGTCACCTCACCCATTCAGATAGTCCTGTTCTCTGCTTAGGCCTTTGTACAAGTTCATGTTTTTACTTTGTGTTCATTTGTTGTCATTCTCCAGTATATTGTGAGCTCCATGGGAGCAGAGACCTTGTCTTTTGTCTTGATATTTTTACTGCTGTACTTCCATCGATGAGAATAGTTCCTGAAACATAGTAGGCACTCAAGTAATTAGTTGAATGAATTGGTGAATATTATTCTGATATATTAATGGTATATATACCAGTTATTGTGTTATCCAGTACTTTATACCAGTGAATGGTTGTAGGTAATACTATATGCTACTTTTACATGGCTAAAACCAAGTTGTCTTTTTTTTTTAAGAGTTTTTTTTTTTTTGCGGTACGCGGGCCTCTCACTGTTGTGGCCTCTCCCGTTGCGGAGCACAGGCTCTGGATGCGCAGGCTCAGCGGCCATGGCTCATAGGCCCAGCCTCTCCGCGGCATGTGGGATCTTCCCAGACCGGGGCACGAACCCGTGTCCCCTGCATCAGCAGGCGGACTCTCCACCACTGCGCCACCAGGGAAGCCCCTTTTCAAGAGTTTTAAAATAGTTATGCCTTCATTACTGAAGAGGGGAGGAAATAGGCTAATTATATATTTACTGTATACCAGTAAGTAATAATCATAATAAGTACTTACTATGTACTGGTACTTTGCATGAGAGTTAGATTGTATTACCCCCATTTTTACAGAGTTGGGACCAAAGTTCAGAGAAAGGTTAAATGATTTCCCTGCGAGATCTACCTAGTAAAAGCAGTGATAAGATTCAAAGTCAGATCTGTTCTATTACAAAGCTCAAAATCTCTTTGTTATCCTGTGTTGCCGGAAAGATACTGGGAGTTGTAAATGGTTGAGAGATAGAGGTAAAAGCGAGTTACATTTTTTGCAAAAAGGGAACTTCAGCCCATTCTGTTATAGATATACCACTTGTGTTAGCCCTTTGGTTTTCCCGTAGTACCATCTGCCCTATGTATTTGAGAATAGGCTTTAGGGTAAAAAATATTGACAGGGTGAATTTCTTAACACACTCCATCAGTAACATAGCAGTAATTCTTTTTAAGGGAGGAGAAGTAAGGAAGAGAACCTATGTACTTAGGAAAGATCCAGTCCCCTTAGGAGCGTACAAGCAATGACTACCATTTCTGTGTGTTGTTCTAACTTTACAGCTCTTGCTTTTCCAGTGCCTTTTGCCAGGTTGAGAATGTTCCTCGTTTGGATCACTTTTTCAGCTTGTTCTTTCAAAGAGCACTTCAGCCTGCTAAACTACATTCCAGTGCCAGTCCCAGTACACAACACTATGATGCTTCCAGTGCCGTACTTTTAGACAGTCTCCCTGGAGTTCGGTGGCTCACACTTCCACAGGATATTAAGGTAATCTTAGGTGTCATAAATAAGAATCAGAGCCAGTTGCCTTATATATATTTTTTTTTTTTGCGGTACGTGGGCCTTTCATTGCTGTGGCCTCTCCTGTTGCGGAGCACAGGCTCCGGACGTGCAGGCTCAGCGGCCATG
Organism: Neophocaena asiaeorientalis asiaeorientalis; assembly: GCF_003031525.2. Lineage (NCBI taxonomy): Eukaryota > Metazoa > Chordata > Mammalia > Artiodactyla > Phocoenidae > Neophocaena > Neophocaena asiaeorientalis. The sequence goes on from NW_020173215.1 coordinate 6,337,624, forward strand.
GCTCACGGGCCCAGCCGCTCCGCGGCATGTGGGATCCTCCCGGACCGGGGCACGAACCCGTGTCCTCTGCATTGGCAGGTGGACTCTCAACCACTGCGCCACCAGAGAAGGCCGCCTTATATTCTTTATCTTCTCTCTGTTTTTTTTCTTAGGCTTTTTGTTATTTTCAAGGTTATGGGTAAGAGTTAAAGGGGCAATTGGTTGATATGGTAGGAGGTTCAGTGCAGTGAACTTTTTCTTTCTAAATAGAAATTAGCTCTCTCATCTTACTTTAACATTTAAGCTTTGTTCAAACTTGGAATACTTTTCAGAAATTGTAATTATATGGTGTGTCTTACTTTTGAATTTTGTGATTTAGATTTTATAATGCAGGGTCGTCAAGTTAGGTAGATGAAATGACTGGCTAACAAATTAATAATAGCAAAATCTTTGTTTATATGAACATTTGTAATTAGCTTTTGCCCTGTGCCAGAGATGGATCACTAAAGGTAAGATTCATGGTGGTTGAACATTATCAATGTGACTTCAGTCATTTCTGTACATCCAAAATAACTTTACTGTTGAATGACTGAAAAGCTCATTTCAGACATTTTCATCAACAATAATGTATTTAGCCACAGCATTTGTAATAGTATTAATGAGGCACTATGCCATAGCAGTTCCCTGCCCGTGAAGTAACCCAGGTTATGTTGTAGTAATATCCCAATTCAAGATTCTGCTCTTCATGGAATTCTACAGTATATGATCAAACAAATGCCTTTTGAAGTTTAATAATAATTTAAACAGATATATCAGTCCCTTTGCTCAGTTTCCTCATCTGTAAAATGGGAACAGTAATACTACCTACTTCACAAAGAAGTTGAGTTATCACACATAAAATGCTTAGAATCGGGGCTTCCCTGGTGGCACAGTGGTTGAGAGTCCGCCTGCCGATGCAGGGGACACGGGTTCGTGCCCCGGTCCGGGAAGATCCCACATGCCGCGGAGCAGCTGGGCCCGTGAGCCATGGCCGCTGAGCCTGCGCGTCCACAACGGGAGAGGCCACAACAGTGAGAGGCCCGCGTAACGCAAAAAAAAAAAAAAAATGCTTAGAATCATGCCTGGCACTTTGTAGTTTAATTATAGCTGTGAGAGTACTATTATATAATGATCTTTGGAGGGAGTTGAGTGGTTAAAGCATATTTAAAGGAAACTTTACCTTCTTATATTCTTTTTTTGTCCTTGCCTTTGTCAACTGCCCCCTGCTGCATTTTGTTTCTCAGGCCAGTGATTATCATTTTCCTAAATCATATAAAAACTAAAAAGTATGAGATAAAACTAAAAGTATGAGATATATAATTCTACTCCCATCAGTGTTTTCATAAGAAATCATGAGTGTTCAAAATAGACAGAATTTAACTAGATAACCTTACGTTTAAGATAGAAAGACACTGTTTCCACAGTCTGTCTCATGCACATTCTGGGGTCTTTTTCTTCTGAAAGACACAAGGCCGCTTTTTGTGAGTCAGAGTTGCCATCTCATGAGGCCTGTTGGTCTGGTCTTGCCCAAGTTCTTTCTCCTGTCTCAGAATCTCTTCACTAAAGAAATCTCTTCCCTCAAAATATATAGTCTCTTCTGTGAGATTAGAGATACTTAATGTTTTTAGGGGCAAAGTCTTTAGACTTTGGATATATTAAGATTAAATATTATTTTCCTTCTAAGAGTTCTTGTTTAAGACATTTAAAATATAGCCTATTTTGGTCTTATAAATTCCATATGAAGGCTACCTTCTGTATTCAGATTTCTTTTTTATTGGCGTTTTTTTCCCTTAATTTGACATATATTTGATTAAAAGGACTGTATGCTTTTATTTCAACCTAGAAGAATATCAATCTGAGAAATCACTGTGTGAATTCTACTATATATATTTTTTAATCTTTTGACTTAAACCATACCTGTTGCTTATCTCACCAACGCTCTGGTTGTCTTTGTCCTTGTTGAGTTGGACACTACTGTGTGCAGATCAGCCTTCATTGTGTCAGGTACTCAGATTTGTGCTGTGCTTTGGGAATCCAGAAAAGTCCTCTGGATGCTCACAGTTTAGTTGAGTAGGTGGAATTAATACACAGGAAAAAATGAGGATATAGCTTAGACATTTTCTATATTTTGTGTTCTGGTTAAGAGAATTAAGAACAATATTTTTGCAAAGAGATAGATACCTTCTGATAAAGTGATCTAAAAGTCTGATGAATGTAAAGTTTAAAATATATAATAACCCTTAAAGTTTTTGTTTTTGTTTTACCAGCAAACTCAAAGAACTCATACACTTTCCTTTTGCCTTTGAGATTTCTTACTGTGCGAAAAATAGTAGGGTTTATTGACTATATATATTCTAATGGAAAATATTAAGGAATTTTATGCCTTGAGAAATCTAGTTAAAAACACATGTGTGTGTAAGGTAATTTGTGCCTGGTAAATTTTAGGTGGAAATAGTTGTTTTTAACTTGGAAAAAAATGTACTTGTTCTGAGTTTAGTATATGATGAAGTCACACTTCTGTTTTCTTTCCCAGAGAACTTCCTTATTTTGTTTGTTTGTTGTTTGTCAGGTTTTTAAAAAAATAATTTTTCCTAAGATACACTGGAATAATAAAGAGAAAAGATATTTTACTTTTTCTCTTAAGGAATATGAAGAAGCAATTATAGTAACCTTGTATATTAGCCTGTAGAGTTCAGTAGCAGGAATAGCAACCTGTTAAACATTAATGTTTCTGAGATCGAAAATCACAAGTAGGTAATTTTCCTTTTGTCCTGTAGTCTTTCACAAGGGAAACTATAGCCACAAAAAGGAGAACATGAAGTATTTGCTAGATGCAGAAAAAAGTAGGTCACAAATGAGTAATAAGTCATACCATATGAAAAGCATTGAAAGGCATGACTAATGTTTCCACAGCTTTTGTCGTCTCAGTAAGACACATTTGTGAAACAGTCCTGCAGAAAGTGCCTTGGCCTTAAAAAACAAAACAAGGATTATTTTTCACAAATACCGTATATGCTACAAGCTTCAACTGTCAATAGTTTCCAATTTATATATATGCATTACAGATTAAACTGCAAATTAAATTTATTCTGTTTTTAAATTTTGAATGCTTCAGGGAGGGACAAATACATGAAAGAGTTCAGGCAAATTCCAAAGAAACGAAAGCTAAATCCTAAGTAAGAGATTTTTCTAATAACTCTGTAGGGTGGTTAAACTGTGCCAGATTCCAGGGGAACACTTGCCTTCATGATTTAATCCGTGAATAAAGATGAACAGCCTTTTTATACAGAACATAGGAGGGAGAGAGGGAAGAATGTTGGATTCTTGGATTTTCCAAGAATCCAACTGTTGAAAAATACATAGGAAATAGAAAAATTAAAACAATTCATAATACACTGGCTACATTCAGATTGATTGTTTTTCCTCTTAAGATTTTTAAAATGTTAAAAATTTTTCTAACAGAACTGTAAAGCAGCTTTTTAACATTATAAATTAGTTTGCATTGAGTACAGAGTGAAGCCCATTTTGCAATAATTGAGATTTAACTGAAAAATGCCTATAGGTTAAAATACATTAATTTTTTTTTTTTTGTAATCGCAAAGCTTAAAAGCAAGATGTTCCATTTGGGGACATTTCTTAAATAACACAAAGGAGAGAGATATATTTATTCAATTCTTCAAGTAATTATTAAGCAATTTTATATGGTCATTACTAAAAAGTAAGTAATATGAGTTAAATGTTTGTGTTACTCTTTTTCTTTTCTCACATAGGTGGAATTAGACACAGCATTGAGTGACTTGGAGGCTGCAGATTTTGCAGAACTGGTAAGAGAAGCAGTGGATTTTAGGAAAGGTTCATTGTTGATTTCTTGTTTTGTGAATCAATCATTATTCTAAGTATTTTCCAAGGGGGCAGGTAATAATCTTGGAATACATAACATTAGGTTTCTATATTGAAATGGACAAAATCTATTTTGCTTGCCTTAAGATTTTCTGTTCAGTTAAAAATATTTGTTACGTAATGTATACGTAATGATTAATTACATTACTACCGTTTGGAACCGGGCTTTGAGAGAAAGGATACACATGTAATATTGGCTGGCAGTATGGTTTTTAATCTTTTTAAAAAACTATTGATATATTTCCTAGCTCTGTCCACTAGAGCACCACTATCACCCAGGCCATGGTGTATAAATAATATTTCTCGCTAAAGGGAGCCAAGACTCCTATGAGAAATGACTGATTCCAGATTTAGGGCTGACAGTGTACAAGATAAGCCTGGCAACATCTTGTTATATCAGACATTCAGGAAGCTTTCAAAAAGTACTAGGGTTAATTTAGGGTTCAAGTAATCAGGAGAGACCTTGAAGGGGCTCCCTCTTGAGCATCTATAAGGACAATAACTGCATTGGTTTGAAGCACATCAGATACGTCTAAGTCCATGAGTTCATAATAGTACTAAAGAAAAAAAGAAAGTTCTTGGTCAACTTTGGAGGATGCTAAGGAACTAATTCATTATTGTGAAAACTGGTAATTAAGGAGAAAGAATCAAACATTTATCTGCCTTTCCTATCTGAACCATACCTCAAGGTTACCAAATAGAGATGGGGGGGGAGTTTCTCTTTATGGAAGTGGTCTACCTAACATATCAAGAAAGAATGACAGAATTGGAATACCATCATTTTTCAATTCCCCTCAGTAAGTTAATGGATCTAAGCAATGATCATCAGTAGCTGTTATCACAAAAAGAAAGTCAGCCAGATAGTATGTGGTTCCTGATGGAAGCACACAAACCACCTATGAAATATACCTGATCATGCCTCCAGGTCTAACTACCAGTTTACAGGAAATACAAGGGAAGAGGGGCATGTTAAATGACCCCATTTGGGGGAGGGGAATTGCAGTCAGCAAAATTCAGACTAGACACAACAGGACGGTTTCTTCAACAAATAAATTTGTTGAAGAAGGTGAGGGGGTGGGCGTGGGGTTAGGAGAAGCTGAGAGAGACCTATCAGTCATAAGAGACTCAAGAAACATCAGCCAATTTCAGTATATGGACCTTACTTGGATCCTGATTCAAGCAAGCAAAAATTTTTAAAACATCTATGAGACAATCAAGGAAATGAAAACACTGTTAACTAGATATTAGGTAGGAATAATTCTCTAGATGTGGTAATGATATTATGGTTATGTATTTTTTTTTAAGTCCTTCTGTTTTAGAGATGCATTCTAAAGTATTTACAGATGAAATGATATAACATCTGGGATTGATTTTGAAATAATTCACCAGGGAGAGGGAAGAAGGAGAGAGGGATAGAGATGAAACAAGATTAGCTATGTACTGGTCATTGTTTAAGCTGGGTGATGATGGGCACATAGGAACTAATTATACTATTCTTTTTTTGTATATGCTAAAATTTTCAGTAATAAAAGTCTTTAAAAAGTAAATGGGAAGTTAGGAAGTAGAAGCAGTGAGGCTGGATCATTCTTCAGCAGATTGCTGGTAAATGTAGGGAGAGAATATTAGCTTAAGGGGTGGCTTAGTCTTAGCTAAGATCCTGAGCAAATGGAAGGGTATTCTGTTTGTAAAAATAGTGGAAATTTAAGCAAGGTGAACTCTTCATAGGTCATAAATTTTTTCACTAATGGAAAAAAAATTAGCTAAATATTAATCATTAGGACCAGTTTAGATCTAAAATATCCAAATATCTGGGTTTTTAGGAACCTATATCCAATAGATTTAATTAAAACTCTAATTCCTGCCTTTATGGAACATCATTTTAATGAGCAGTGAAACTAACTATGGCTAGAAAACGACCTATTGGGATTCCTTGCATACAACGTCAAGACACAGTACATAAAAGAAAAAAGTTGATAAATTGAGAATGTAAAATGATACATTTACTTTGGAAAACAGTTTGGCAGTTTCTTAGTAACGTAAACATACACCTACCATATAATTCTGCCTTTCTATTCCTATCTAATTACCCAAGAGAAATGAAAGCTATGTCAGTACAAAGACCTGTAAACAAATGTTCATAACAGCTTCATTTTTAATAGCCAGAGACTATTCAAATAACTCAGGTGTCCATCAACTGGTGAATAGACAAAACAAATTGTGGTATATTCATGCAATGGAATAATATTCAGCAAGAAAATTGGCAGGGGGTATTGATGGAACTGTTCTATATCTTGATTTTGGTGGCACACAGCTGTACCCATTTGTCAGAACCTGCAGAATAATTCACAGTGAGTTTACCTTAATTTAAAGAAAAAGAAGGATTATTCTAAACTTTTTGTGAAATTAGATTTAAGATTTAATCTTATACTTTAATTCTGTTCTTTTCTTTAGTTGTTTTAAATTATTATTAAGGTATAATTTATATTCAGTATATTCTTCTGTGCCCTTTTATAGTCAGTCCCTCTCCCTACCCCCAGCCTCTGGCAACCACTGATCTGTTTTCTGTCCACATGGTTTTACCTTTTCTGGAATGTCATATAAGTTGAATCATATGGTAGATAATATTTTGGGTCTGACTTTTTTTTAAGTAGGAAGTTAAAATATGTATTTTTATACAAATATTACATGAGTACATTTTTAGGGAAAAGTACAAACATAAATCTAGCATTTTGCTTGGCCGCTCATATATCAAAACCAGCCCGATTCTTAGAGTTAACCATTGTTATCAGTTGATATATATTCTTGGTAACCTTGTATTTATGATCATACACTGAAGTAATTTTGTCTGATAATGTTCAGTATAGATGATGCTTTCACACTGCTAGTAGGCATATAAACTGATGCAACCTTTCAGGAAGGCAATCTGGGAAAATACGTTAAAAATATATATCCTCTGATCTCGGAATTCAACCTCCAGGACCTTATCAACTAAGGAAGATATCAGGGATATACACAAAATTTCTTTATAGGAATTATCTGCACAACACTATTTATACCCTGAAAAATTACTGGAAACAAATTAAAATACCACATTATGGAATCTGTTAAATAATACATCCATTAAAATCATGTTTAGAAAACTGTCTATTGACATGAAAAGATGTTCAATATCATTTTCTAAGGAAAAAGCAGGGTCCAAAACTATACACATAAAACAGCTTACCCACACCCATTGGGATGGCTACCATTAAAAACAAGCAAACGAACACCCCAGAAACACCAAGTGTTGGCGAGGATGTAGAAAAATTGGAACCCCCATGCACTGTTGGTGGGAACGCAAAACAGTGCAAATGCTATAGAAAACAGCATGGTGGCCCCCCAAAAAATCAAAACCAGAACTGCCGCGTGACCCAGCAATTTCATATACTCAAAAGAATTAAAAGCACAATCTTGAAGAGATATTTGCACACCCACATTCACAGCAGCATCATTCGCAACAGCCAAAAGGAGAAAGCAACCTGTGTCCACCAACAGATGAATGAACAAACAAATAGACAAATCCATGGGAAATACACACAATGGAACATGACTCAGCCCCAAAAAGGAAGTAAATTCTGACATAGGCCTCAATGTGGATGAACCCAGAGGACAGATACCACACTAGGTGAACCAAGCCCATCATGAAAAGACAAAGTAGGGACTTCCTTGGTGGTCCAGTGGTAAAGAATCCGCCTTGCAATTCAGGAGACACAGGTTCGATCCCTGGGCACGGAACTAAGATCCCACATGCCACGGGGCAACTAAGCCCACATGCCACAACTACTGAGCTCATGTGCCTCAACTAGAGAGCCTGTGTGCCTCAAACTATAGAGCCCACGTGTCCTGGAGCCTGTGCACCACAGCTAGAGAAGAGCCACAACTAGAGAGAAGCCCGCACACCACAATGAAGAGCCCACGCGCTGCAATGAAAGATCCCGCATACCTCAAGAAAGATTCCGTGTGCCACAAGTAAGACCCGACGCAGCCAAAAATAAATAATAAATAAATCTTAAAAAAAAAAAAAGACAAAGTAGTGCACAATTCCACCCACAGGAGATGCCTAAAGTAGTCAAACTCATAAAGACAGAAAGTAAAAGAGTGGCTGCCAGGGGCTGCAGGAAGGGGGCGGGGCGGTGGGGGG
>NW_020173215.1:6346432-6400092 GCF_003031525.2 Neophocaena asiaeorientalis asiaeorientalis
GGCCAAAAAAGGGGGGAGGGCGCCAACAAAAAAAAAAAAAAAAAAAAAAAAAAAAAAAGACTAAGATGGTAAATTTTATATTATGTGTATTTTACCATGATCAAAATTTTAATTAAAATAAAACAATTTTTAATTAATTTCTATTTCATGCTTTTTTAATATTACTGAACACCCAGTTAATCGCATTCCAGAGAAGGGTGACATTTCTGGGGCACAGAAAGAATGGTATTCACAGCTATTTCCCCAATCACATTTACTACCATGACCCAAGAACATCCAATTGATTGCTTAAGGGAATGTATCTCACCTGAAATCCTCTTGGACTGCATGCATAAAATAAAAGTTTTTAAAAGCTTACCTATGGTGAAGCCAATCAGAGCTTCCAGACCCTCAAAAAGCTTCCAGTGAACTTAATACCTTGTTCTTAAATATGAGGACAGTAAAACATCACAAGAAATGTCTTTGACAAAAAGGCAGTCAAAACAAATGAAAAGCGGTGGGCCTGATTTCTTTCACTTAGCATAATGCATTTGAGATTCATTCATGTTGTCTATATCAGTAGTTCAGTCCTTTTTATTGCTGATAGTATTCCATTGTATGATGATATCACAGTGTTTATCCATTCCCCAACTGAGGGATATTTAGATTTTTTTCCAGTTTTCAGTTTTCCTTAGGTTTCATTGTGTTTTGGGGTTTTTTCAACTTACAAAAGTAATGCATGCATATTGGTTAAAAATAAATGCAAGCATGGCTATTAAAAACAAATGTCCTCCCTCCTCATCCCTCTCCCCCAGTTCCATCCCCAGTTACAACTGTTCTTACAGTCTGGAATATATTCTTCCAGACCCTTCTCTATACACATACATACCCTCATACAAACCAACACATATGTATATACATACATGTATATAATTGAGGGTGCTGTTTTTAACAAGACTTAGATCATAATGAATACTTTGTTCCACAGCTTGCATTATTTGCTGAACAATGTATTCTAAAACCTTTTGTGCTTGCTCATATAGATCAACCTTATTTTTTAAACAGATGTATGATATTCTGTGATGTGAACATAACCTTATTTCCTTAACCATTTTCCATTGTTGAACTTTCTCTCCAGTTTTTTTTTTGTGTATTACAAATTCTACTCTTAACTTTTTATACAAACATCTTGAATCTCTTATTTAAGTATTTCTGTAGATTTCTAAAAGAGGAATTACTCAAAGAGTATGTGTATTTAATTTTTTTTCTTTACATACTGCTCAGTTGCTCCCAAATAGGTTGTACCAATTCGTACTTTCAAAAATAGTATATGGTAGTATTGGATATTTTAGGTGATGTCCAGTAGAAGCATTTTGTCTTGGTAGATTTCTTTCAATCCCTCTTGGGGTAACAAATCTTATGTTCTACTCTTAGATGTCTCTAATCAACATTATCTTACAAGAATCAAAAATAAGATTGTTCTCAGTCAAAAATAAATATATAGGCACCTTATGTCTCACCCCAATAAACTAGTATATTGATTTCTAAAGAAGGCACTATGAAAACTTCAGTTACTACAAGGACCTGCTGTTCAGGGAACTATATTCAATATCTTGTAATAACCTATAAAGGAAAAGAATCTGAAAAAGAAGGTGTGTGTGTGTGTGTGTGTGTGTGTGTTTGTAACTGAATCACCTTGCTGTACAACTGAAACACTGTAAATCAACTATACTTCCATAATAAATAAATAAATACCAAAAGAAGAGATAAGTTACTTAAGAATGTAATTTCCATTTTAACTGTTGTAGCTTAACTAGGATTTTTAAAAATCATAAAAAATATATAAATACATATATTTACATATATATAAAATTTTATATATATATAAATCCACTGTGGTTTTTCCCCCAGTCTGAGGATTACTATGACATGAGACGGCTATATACAATTTTGGGCTCTTCTCTATTTTACAAGGTAAGTTGAAGCTTGAAATTTTTATATATGTCATACTGCTATATGAACAGACCTAAAGTAAATTTTCTCAAATTGTTACAAACATGAAAAATACAGTTATCTCTTTTTCTGTGAATGTAGGTACCATAAAATTCGATCTTAAAACAAGACTTGTACCTACATATTTACAAATACAATAAATATTTCTGGTTTCATTATATTTTAAAGCATTTACAAACGTGTAAGAGAGAAACAGTACTCAAAGAACCAAGTGTATATGAGAGAAGAGCAATACTGCTTTGTTGATTTCCTTTTGCAATCATGTGTTTTTTTCCCTTATCTTCAGAAAGTAACTATGCATCTTTCTGGTAAATTTTCTAACATTAAGTAATTGACTTCCATGTAAAGCAAGTTAAACATCAAATGAATTTAAGTATTTTAATTTTTAAAAAAGATTTTTAAGCACAATATAAAACATATCTAAAGAAGAATCAAACAATACAGAACTGTAAGCAGTGAAAAGTAAGTCTCTCCCCACCTTGACTCCTGCTTCTCCACTTTTCATCTTCAGAATTCAGTGCTTTGGTAATTTTGCCAAATTCTCAGGCTAGTGCTACTTAGAGGTGATCTTGCTTTATGCTAAAGTGTACCTATTATAGACTTAAGTTATTCCAAATACTTGATGTCTAGTTGAAAAAAACATCTATTTTTACTGTGTCTTCATTTATTCCATTTGAAACTGGAATATTTTAAGCCAACTGAAGAAATACCTATAAAACTCTTAGAACTATATTATAGGATTTTTGCTTTATGTCACTAGTTGACTTTTATTCTCTGTGGTTAAATTCAAGGGTTATTTGATATGCAGTCATTTGCCTAAGGATGATCTTATTGATATTGCTGTATACTGTCGCCACTATTGCCTACTGCCTTTAGCAGCAAAACAAAGAATCGGTCAGCTGGTTATATGGAGAGAAGTATTTCCTCGACATCACCTCCAACCTTCTGCAGACTCAAACACTGAAGTCTTTCAGGAACCTGAAGGGAGGTATTTTTTGCTAATTGTTGGCTTGGTAAGTTTACCTTAGTTTTTCTTGGGATTTTTTTTTTTTTTTTTTTGCCATTTACAGACTAAATAAATACACAAACAAAAATGATAGTTTAAAATTATAAGCATGTCAAATAGTAGTATTCAAACAAAATGTTATGTGCCCTTATTTCTTCTCTTTTGTATCCATTTAATACTTATAGAGGAATATTAATGAAACTCAAGATAAGATTTTAGCAGGTTCTTAAGATCTTCTGTTCCCATTTCTATAAAAACAGAGGTTTTATCTTCTAGTTTGTTTTGGGAAATAGAGAGAGACATGAAAAGAATATAAAACCAGAACAGAATAAATATGTGATTGTAAATGAAAGGACTACTTATTATTGAGGCTCTCTGAAAGCTACCTTAGGGAATTCCATGTGCCAAAAGTGGCAGTTGATGGTATATCAGGATAAGGCAATGTGAGATTTGTTTTCACGGGTTATCAAGAAGCATTGAGGATAACTAAGAAGGGGAGGGAGGATTTTTCAATAATCATCACACGATTATGCCACATGCCCATATCTGTTTAGTATTCATAAATATATACACGCATGTTACATACAAATATTTTCATGTAGCTAAACCTATATTAATTTGTTTTCTTATAGAGACATTATATGTTGTGCGTACTATTAGAAGCTGGAGGCTGTGCATCCAAAGCTGTTGGGAATCCTGGACCGGACTGTATATATGTGGATCAGGTCAAAACAACTCTTCACCAGCTGGAAGGGGTAGATTCCCGCATAAATGAACGGCTAGCCTCTTCTGCAACCCCCTGTTTGTCTTGTGCTGACTGGTTTCTTGCTGGATCACATGAAAAATTAGATAATTTAACAACCTCACCTATCCTCAGTAGGCTACAAGGTACTACCAAAGTCGCAACCTCTCCAACATGCAGAAGAGCTCTTTTTGGTGACTATTCCCTAAAGACACGTAAGCCCAGTCCATCCAGAAGTGGAGGATCTGACAGTGGTTGTGAAGGTGGAGAAGGTGTTGGCCTGAGTCCCCACACTACAGCATCTCAGGGTTCTGATGGTTCAGAAGAAAGTGGGGCCTTGCTTAAGGTGTGTGTTCATTCAAGTGTGTACGTTCTGGGAGCTAAGCTGTCTCTCCAGTCCTTACTTATAATTGCAAGAGAATTTTTAATGGCAGATACTTCTTCATTTGTACTAGTGGTTTTAGTCACTGTTGGCAAACCAACGATTTAGGACCAAAGAAAGAAGAAAATGTCAAGTAATAAAACATTAGCCCCTTGACAGCTAGGACATCTACTTGACAGTAATTACAAGTAGGGAAACTCTTTAATCCTGCTTTCCATGTTCAGCTCTTTCTTTTCTATTCACAGTGGTAACAGAAAACATCCTACTTGTGGGGCATTTGGTGGCTGATCTAATTAAATAGCTAGAAAGTGTTCAGTAGAAACAAAAGAATCAGAAACTTTAAAAAATTAGATAGATAGATAGATTCGATCTCCTAATTCCAAACAATAGAGCACTCTTGGAGCCCTAAGTGGGTATATTTAGGAAGTACTCAGATTGGTGGTACTCATTATCCAAGTCTGTGAAATTGGTAGGAAATACAGGAGGAGGATAAGATAGGATTTGGATAGACTTAAAGAGCCCTGAACAACTCCTAAAAGAAACTGAATTAATCTCTTAGATTCAGCCATTTAACAAATATTGATGGAGCATCTACTATGTGCCAAGGGCTATGCTACACAAAGGAGATAAAAAGATGAGTAAGACGCAGCTCTTGCCTTTGAGGAGTGCAGAGTCTAGAGAGGGGGACAAGTGTGCATACATATAAATTGTAACAAAATTTGGTGATAGCTCCATTATGGCTCCAGTAGAAGGTTTACAGGGAGAACTGTCATGTCTTCCCATGACATGGCTCTCGGGTCACTGTTAGCATAGGATAACCCAAGAAGTACAAGTTGGCATCAAAAATATTTAAAAGAAACATTGCAAAATAGTAAGTAGTTCTCTTAGAAGGATTTTTAGTTTTACGTCATTTCTCCTGTTTGATTCCATTCTTAGATATAAACAGATCTACTTAATAATACTTTTTAGGTCACTAAAAAGAAGTCTGCTCTTCCAAATCCATTTCATTCGGGGAACCTGAAAAAGGACCTTTCAGAAAAAGAATTGGATATATATAACACAATGAAGTAAGAAACTTCCTTGTTTTATTCTTTTTCACTTAACTCTATGTCTTCGAGGAAATGTTGCAATGAAAAAGTGCTATTCCATAATATAGAGAGATTTTATTCAACAAATGTAATTATGATATCTCTTACATATGAAAGGTAATAGCTATGCTATTTCTTTAATATCTTTCATTATACATATAGGAAACATACTCATAAGAAATAAAAAGCATACAAAGTAATACTTCAAAATATGAAAGTTCCCACTTATGTCTCTTCCACAAGTAACCTCCCTTTTGTGTGTCTAGTTTTTACATTAGAGTTTACTATTTTTAGACTCTGGTGGATGCTGTGTTTTTGCAGATGGTCCTTAGCCCCGGGTACTCATTCCCAGTGCTTGAGAGTGATGGCTGCTAATGGCTCATGCATGGCTGAGTCCCTCCCCTGGCCTTGTCCTATTTGGAAGTTTACTGACTCCGCCAAGGTTACAACCTCTCTCTAGGAGTAGCCTACATCTAATGACTAATAGATAAGTAAGTACAAAGGCTTGGCCCCTACTTAAATTCAGGACAACTCTAAAAGGCCATCCAAGCTTCAGCGTTCCCAGTGGTATCTGTTGAGACGTCTGTCTCAACTGCGGCACGGTTCAACTTCTCCCATTGCTCAGTCCTTCAGTCTTACCCCCACAGGTGTTGTTTCCAAGCATCCTCCCTGATAAACTTCCTCCCTGCATATCTCCTGATCAGAGTCTGGGGCCAGAGAACTGAGCCTGTGACACCCTCTTTAGAAAATAGGTAAAACCTCAAATTTACAGTAAGTAGGGAATTCTGGTGTAAAAGGAACCAAGTGAGAGGAGCATGTTTAACAGCTTAACTATTAAAATATGAAATGTTACATATTTACTTCTTGTTGGGCAAGAACAAGAGCACTGTTATGTGGTGACAAGCTGGTCTTCCTGAGCTTCATCTGCTATTTAATTACGATGTCATGCATGGTATCAACTTGTGTAGAAAAGTCAATTGCACACTTTTTTTTTTTTTTGGCCGTACCACGCAGCTTGTGGGATCTTAGTTCCTTAACCAGGGATTGAACCCGCGCCCTCAGCAGTGAAGCGCGGAGTCCTAACCACTGGACCACCAGGGCATTCCCTCAATTGCACACTTTTATTTGAACAAGTAGACATATACAAATAGAATTCCCATTAAAAAAAAGAAGTTCAGAGCTACCGCCTTCTTGATCGTTGAAACATTTTATAATAAGTTCAAATACATACCTCACAGAGTTGTCAGGAAAAGGCTTTTTCCTGAAGTCAGGGCAAAATCAAGGTAATTTGTCTACGTAAAATAATACACTGGAAATATTGATATAATGTGTTAAAATTTGGAATTTAATGCCTTCCAATATGATGTTTAATTTTTTAATAGTTAAAAATGTTTTTTAATCAAGGAAATCTAAATCAAACCTTTGTTGGAAGCCTGAAATACCTTCCACAAACCCTAGTCTTCCATTTAACAAAAACTACTGCTCTGAATTTTTATTACCTCCATATCTTATTTTTTAAATATATATGTGTGTTATTTGGGCTTTATCTCTAGTAAAAAGAAACTCTTTTTCCAACTTTATAACTTAAGTTTATATTATAGCTTAACATAAATGTATAATTATGTTAAATTAAGCATAAAGTAATATGTGATGTAAATCATAGGCTCTCCTATTTAAAAGGATGCTACAGATGCATATTTATTCTCTCTATTAACATGGAAAGGTCTTCAAACTATGTAGTTAATTTTAAAAGTGTGATATAAACCAGTGTGTAATATATTATCCTAATTTGTACTTGTTTTTGTAAAATAAAAATATATAACATACTAAACACAAAAATATACAGAAAACATTTCATTCAGTAACCAAATCCTATCCATTCTGCATGGATTCAACCCCTAATGATCCTACCCTAGATCAAGCTCCTGTTCTCTCACCTGGTTGTATTGCAATGGGCTCCCAACTCCCAGCCTACCCTGAATCCATTCTCTGCTGTAGGAGTGACCTTTCTGAAGAACTAATCTGATTTAATCTACATTTTTTTTGAACAAATATTTGTCTTCTCAGTGAGTAATTCCTTGTTTGATGAGTTTTAAACTTTTGGTTTATACACTGAGTGAGTTAATATACACTGAGTTGATTTATGGTTTTCAAGCACTAGACCTACTCATTTTGTCATGGAGTTGTTTTCAGAGAAAATTAAAGAAGTTAACACAAATGTTAATTCTAAACTTCCCTAAATAGGAATCTTATTAATTAATGATTCCTATTAAGAATTAATGATTCTTATTAAGAATCATTTCTGTTCTATACCTTTTCTTGAATTTGGTGACCTCAGGGTTAAAATGTATGTTTTAAATTATTTTCCTTTTTGAATAATTATAATTTTTTTCATTTTGATTATTTTTTACTTGATTGAAAAAATATCCGCCACCAGTATTAATGAGCCAAACACCCTACGGAAAAGTATGAGAAAAATTTGTAGATGACCTCCTTCCCTGCCTATCCCTGGTCTCTAAAGAGAACCAAGAGCATTAGTTAGTGATCAAAAGTTATTCTGATCTTGCTCCCTAATTAACAGCTTAACAGGAATTTGGTTATCATGGATGATTAAGGCAGTATTTAGGCTAAGAGCTGAAATATGCCTTTGCTTTGCCTCTGTGCTATGGCTGGAAGAAGAATCAACTAAATGAATTTTTTTAATAGACATTAGAATGAGAATAGAGCAGCCTGAGTGAGATGCAGCTGGGGAATTGCTGTCCATATATTTAAAGATTGCCAATCAGGAAAAAGCAAGGTATAGTGGAGCAGAGTCAGTTAAGCTCTGACACTTAGCTATGTGACCTCAAACAAGTTAATCCAAGTCCTCTGAACATTGATTTCCTCACGGTTGAAATGAGGATAGTAATGTTTAATATCTTACAGGGTCATTATGAGAATTAAATCTAAGGTATTTTAAAGCATCTACCCTGGAACATAGAAGACATTCAGTATATGATAACTATTGCCATTATTTCACTGTTGCCGTTATTGTTGCTCTTTAGCTCTTCTTACTGCTGGTAGAAATAAGCAGTATTTATAGGTTCTGCTGGCCTGTCTGAGATCTCAGTAGGAGAAGAAAAGATGGAGAAGAAGAATGGAGAAGTGAAAATAGTAAGAGAACATAAAAGAGAAGGAAGACTGTAATGATAAGAAGTAGTAGAGTACTTCTAGCAATTGCCATGGTATTCTAGAATATTAACTCAGCTTTGCAGTTGGTAATAATAATTTTATTTTTCTTCAGGATCATCAGTTTGACTATCGTGGTAAGAGACTTTAATGCTACTAACTGAAAAGCTTAGTTTATTGGAAGGTGTTTTTATTTGTGGTCCACTCTAGACATACCTTGTTTATGGCTTGTAGATATCTGGCCCAGACATGGGCTGAGTTATTCATTACCAACCATGGAAAAAGAGGAGTTTAGCCAGTTTGGGTTGTTTAGCAAAGGGATGATTAAGTTACTTGCAAACGAATTGGTGTTTGTTTATCCTTGCATAACATGTAGTGTTTGCCTCCATTAAGGGAATTGATAATAACCCTAGCCTGTATTTCAGATAAGGAGGAAGAAGGAATTCAATGTTTGGCCTAGTTTCCCTTCCCTAATTACACTCCTAGTATTCTATTCTAGTTAAAAGCTTATTAGATGTCTACAGCATTCAAAATGAAGCAACATTTTTAAGTTTACTTCTAATATCTTTTTTTTTTCTTTTCAAGATTGACGTCTGGTCCTGAGAACACACTTTTCCACTATGTCGCTTTAGAAACAGTGCAAGGGATCTTTATTACTCCTACCCACGAAGAGGTGGCACAGCTAAGTGGCTCTATCCATCCTCAGCTGATAAAAAATTTCCATCAGTGTTGTCTCTCCATTCGTGCAGTTTTCCAACAGACACTGGTTGAAGAGGTAGGGCACTGCTATAAATATAATTTTCTGCCAGTTTATTTCCAGACCTCTGAATATTCTCTCTAAAACTCTTTAATCAATATGTCCAGCAATGACTATTTTCATTTATTTGTTTTAACAGTCATTCCATCTACCTTGAATGCCAAAGGATTATATTCACTGTACTTAACTTTAAAACTTTGTTTCATAATTCTGAGTTTGATGTCCCAGATTACTATTTCAGGAAACGGTGGACCTGTGTGTCTTCTGTAGCAAAGTAGAACGTAGTTTGTAATGTAAACTTGCCTCCCATATTTGACCCAACCATTTCTCGGACAGTTATCTCTACCACTTGGTAACTGATAATTCTTTAAAGTATTCAACCAGCAGGATAAGGTATTTTGGAACAAAATGGAATAAAGTATAGCAGTAGGTGCAATACTGTGATGTTTCAGCCACTTGGTTGGTTGCTTGCTTTTCAATCCAGGATGAAGTTTCATTTAATATTGTACCTCTGGATAAGTAGTAATGTTGTATACAATTAAAGTATCAATTAGATAGTTTTAATAGCAGGGAAAGATAAGTATTGATTTCTTGAAAAGGATAAACATGCAGAAGTTTATTCGTGACTGGTCAAACATCATACTGCCAAAAAACAAAACAAAAAAAAACCTCCCTGAAGAATGATTGGAATGCACATAGCAATACGTGTACTAGGGATGCTAAATTTGTGAAGAATCTAGGCTTAAAGGTAGAAGAACATTGGGCTGGGGGTAAGGAATCCTGGACTGAGCCTTATTAACTCTTCCTATTTTCTCAGCTATAAAGTGAGTGAGCTGAATTATATCATCTCTTAGGACTCATTCAGCAGTAAAATTCTTTGTCTTACAGGATTTCTTCTTCGAGCTATCAGAAATTGGTATTCAACAAAATGTTATGTTTGACTATATATCTCTATGTGCTTTGCATTCTTAGGCTCCTCCTTTCCTATTTAACATATTGATAGATTCTGTAAGGTTTATTTCATTAACTTATTTAGTAATATTTGGTAATATAAATTAGGCTTCCCCATATTATTTAAATATTGAGGTACCTACTACACACCAGATACTACTCAAGATGCTGGGGATACAGCAGTGAACAAAACAAAGTCTCTTTCCTCATGAAGCCTGTATTCTAACAGGGGAGGCTAATGAATTAGCAAGCAGTGTAATATATCAGGTAGGGTAAGTTTCAAGAGGAGTAATAAAACAGAGTAAGGTTGAGAGGTGGGGGTAACTATTTTGAAAGATGCCTCTGATCATGTCAAGTAATATTTGAACAGAGACCTGAATAAAGTGAGGGACCAAGCCATGTGGCAGATGTGGAGGCACAGCTTCCAGGCAGAAGGAACAGCAAGTACAAAGCCACAGAGGTAGGGTGGCTGAGAGAGCCCTGTAATGGGCTGAGTAGGGAGAAGACTGGTAGGAGTTGAGATGGCAAAGGTAGCAGGGCCAGGTAATGCATGGCCCAATAGATTAGGGAGTCTGGGCTTTGTTTGGAAGAAGATGGGAGGTTCTTGGGCAGTTCTGAGCAGAGCAGGGACATGATCCTTAGTTTTGAAAGGATCAGTCATGCTACTGTGAACGAGCTTGTAGGGTAGAGAGAGGGTGGAGGCAGGGACCAGTTAGGAGCTGTGGAAACTCTCAAATCAAGAAGTCAGTGGCCTCTGGATCTTGAATATATTTTGGAGGATGAGCCAAAAGGATTTGCTGATGTCTTAAATAAGTATTTTGAGAGAAAGAGCAGAATCAAGGATCACTCCACTGTTTTGGCCTGAGCTTTACAAAAAGTCTTTATATTCCAAATGAGTCACTGGTTTGCTAATGATTTGATCAGTGGGAAATTTAGAGTATGCTTTAGAGGAAGAGACAATACTGCTTTAAGTATATGTGTTTTAAATATATTACAAAATCATCTATTCATTTAGTAACTCATTAGTAATCTGTTCATTAAGCACCTACTGTGTACCAAGCACAGCTGCTTTCAAAGAATACAAAGATGAATAGCATATTTTGTCTGCCCTGGAAAAGAGATTTTAATGTACTGGGAAAAACAAACCTATAAACTGCTGATATAATATAGTGTAACTACTAATAAGGTAGGGCTGTGAACAAAATGTTCCCTTGGAGAGTCAAGAGAGACTTTATCCGTGAAGTCTCTTTTAGGAGATGGTGTTTCAAGTAAGTATGAGGGGACTTCCCTGGTGGCACAGTGGTTAAGAATTGGTCTGCCAGTGCAGGGAACACAGGTTCGAGCCCTGGTCCCAGAAGATCCCATATGCCGCAGAGCAGCTAAGCCCGTGCGCCACAACTACTGAGCCTGTGCTCTGGAGCCTGCGAGCCATAACTACTGAGCCTGTGCACCACAACTACTGAAGCCCGTGCGCCTGGAGCCCGTGCTCTGCAACAAGAGAAGCCACAGCAATGAGAAACCCGTGCACCGCAACAAAGAGTAGCCCCCGCTCGCCGCGTGCAGCAACGAAGACCCAACGCAGCCAAAAATAAATAAATAAACAAATAAATAAATGTATAAAAAATAATAATAAAGTAAGTATGAGGAAGAATAGAAATTTTCCTGCAGGTAAAGAGAAGAATGTCATTGCAGGCACTTAAAGTATTACGATCAGCCAATTCAAATCTATATATAAAACGTTTTAATGTAACATTATTAATACCAGTTAATATTAATAATACCTATTAATTTACAGAAGAAGAAAGCACTAAATGGTGGAGAACATTCAGGTTCTACAAATTCAGTGTCTTCTCTTAACCCTGTGAAGGAACATGGTGTATTGTTTGAATGCTCACCTGAAAACTGGACTGATCAGAGAAAAACACCACCAGTTATGGCTTACTGGGTAGTAGGGTAAGTGGAAAAAAATATTAAAAAGTGACAGAAAAGTGGTAATGGAGATAAACATGTTCAGATATAGGCATGGAATTATTAATCTAACTATAATATTTTAATGTATTTTAGAATTTTACTTTATTTCCTAAGTATCTCCTTTAAATTGCTCCCAACTCTTTTTCTGTTACCAAAAAAAAGAAGAAAACTTATTCAGTTATCTTACAAAATTGTATTAGTCATACACTAAAAGGTTATGAGTCCACACTTTCACTGCTATTTCCTTCTCTCTGTCCCTACTTCTTTTTTTTTGTGGTACGCGGGCCTCTCACTGTTGTGGCCTCTCCCGTTGTGGAGCACAGGCTCTGGACTCACAGGCTCAGCGGCCATGGCTCATGGGCCCAGCCGCTCCACGGTATGTGGGATCTTCCCGGACCGGGGCATGAACCCGTGTCCCCTCCATCGGCAGGCGGACTCCCAACCACTGCGCCACCAGAGAAGCCCCTGTCCCTACTTCCTTTCTTCCCTCTCTCCTCCTTTCTTTCCCTCTTCTCTTCCCCTCTCCTTCTCCTACCCCCAACTAACTCCAAGACTCTGCCCTCCCTGGCCCCTGCCCACCTGTCTGTTTCCACCTCCTGTCACTCTCTTCCTCCGTCCACTGTGCACAGTTACATTGGATGGGGGATGGTCTACTTCTTCACCTTTGCATATCTGACTCCTGGATATTCAGACCAGTGCTAGCATGCCATCCCCTGTTAAAGAGACAAGCCATGATCTCTTGCCCACATTAAAGTCGCTACTTGGTTATTCTCTATCATTGCTTTATTCTTAATTTTCTTGTTTGTTTATAATCTTTCTCCCCCTCACTAGAATGTCAGCTTTATGAGGTCAGGAATTGATCTGTCTTGTCCACCACTGGCACCTGCAACAGCACCTGGCACACAGTCACTTGATAAATATGTAAGGATTTAGTAAATGGAGCTGTGCTTGGCAAAATGTGGTGGTGGGTAGGTGGACTGGCAAACGCAAAGCTAAACACAGTCATTGCATCTGATGGTCTTACATCTAGCAGAAGAAATATGAAACATGCTTAAATACCTATGTATATATGGATGCATATTCTATGGAGATAGAGAGAAAGATACTGGCTATATATAATAAATTAGGTAATACAACCAAACACTCTGGGAATTCCGAGGAAGGGGGGCAAATCTAAGCTGAGATTGTAAAGAAAGGCTTAGAGGTTCCATTGATCTGCTTTAGAAAATGAATTGGATTTGGATAGAGCATCCTAGGAAAAGGATGGGATGAATAAAGATCCAAACAAGGGAAATCATAAGGCATGGCAGTGAGTTGACTGGTTTGCTAGAATGGTAGGGGAATAGCATATGCAAAGATGAAGTGAAAGATCAAGCTGGAAAGCTAAGTTAGGACCACTGCAGAGAGCTTTCAATTCCTGACTAAGGAATTGAATTTTGAGGGAAATATTGAGCCACTGACAGTTCTTTGAGTTGCGGGAGAGAATTGGTGGAGGAATGAGCACCGAGTAAGGCGGGACTAATGTTACTGGACACCTATCATATAGTACTAAGCTGTATGACAAACGCTTTACAAAGGTTATCCAAAGCAGTAATTCCCATGTGCTGGTCCACGGGATTTATAATCACCTGAGTCACTTATTAAAATCAGAGATGCCTGCACCCCACCCCAGACCTACTGAACCATAATCTATGGGAGTGGGACTCTGTATGTTTAGTAAGCTCACTTGAGACTCTGATGTGTAACCAACCAAGCCTGGGAGCATCAGCATGATCAAAACTCAGTGTAGTGTGATCAGAGCTGTGCTACTGGAAGATCAAGCTGGGAACAGCATATGAAAACAGTGTGGACACAGGAGAGAACAGAGATAGGAAGACCAGTTAGGCACACATGCAGGTGTACAGTGGAGCCTTAACTACATTCACAATTGGAATTGAAAAAAATCAATAGGTGTTGAATTATGACGTTGCTCATCTATGTAGAATAGAGAAATTTAAGGCAGTCACGCAGAACTACACCTGATTTAAATGGCTTGATTTGTATACATTAGTATTGATTAAATAGACTAAAATTTTAACTCTTTAAGACAATCAAAGTTTCAATGTTAATCCCAATTCAATGTCTAATAACTATTGTACTTAGAATGATGGTACACCATTGGCTGTATTGTAATAATAATGACTACATTTAATACTTTAAAACTGAGGGACATGATTATACATGTTGATAAAATAGGCTTTTTACACTCTGGAAAAATAAACATAATTGACCTAAGGCATATATTATTTATTTTATAATAAATCTAGCTGCATTTCCCCCTACTGTAGATTTAGATTAGTGGTTTTGAATTTACTACTTATTCTTTCAGAAACAAAAAAATTAAGTAAAATAAATTGAAGAGTTGGAGTCTTTTTCCTTTGTTTTTTGTTTTTGGAATTTCTGAAATGAGTGTGTTCTTTTCCTCTACAGGAGGCTCTTTCTTCATCCCAGACTTCAAGAACTTTACGTCTGTTTTCATGACTCAGTCACAGAAATTGCCATTGAAATGGCTTTTAAATTGTTCTTTGGATTAACTTTGTAGCTGTGTTTTCTTGTTGTACAGCAGCACTGCACAGACCATAAAGTAGTGTTAGAACTGCTGAAATCCATTCACAAAGAGATAAGGTTTAACTTCTTTCCTCTGTTCAATACTGAACATAAGATTGTTAAAGACTGAGATGATATGCTGCTGGATTTGATGCACTAAATCTTTTTGTGAGACTTTTGAAGAAGATACTTGATCAAAATATGAAGAAGGGATTGTTAACTTATTTCCATTTTGGTATATACCATTAATTTATTTACTAGTTTGAAATACTGTGATGTGTTTTATGTAAAATTAATATAGGAATGTTTATCTGGGAAAAATACCCAATTCGTTGTATATTTTTCTTAAGACTAATATTGATATCTGGCGAAACAATCATGAAATTGGGAGGAGGTGACCAGGTTCTGTAACTGATTAGTGCTGTGACCATGAGCAAGTTGTACCTCTGTGAGCTCAGAGTTTTCATGTACAAATGAAATGATTGCTTTGAGGTGTCTAAAGACCCTCTTAAGTATAAAATGTGCAATTTTTCCCCTCTTGCCTATTGTTTGGTACCTAAATTTGTAATGTTCAAGTACTGATTCCTTCTTAGATCAGATACTTTTCTTTAGTTTAGGTGTTTTAGTAGATACCTCACAGTGGGGGAAGAGAGGAGTAAAAATTAAACTTCTTTTTTTGTTTATTTGATTTTCTTTACTCTTCCAGGTCAATTCTATTTTGACTAGGATATATTTTTTTAAACTATTTGTCCATAAACTTTCATTGTTTTTCTCTTTGTTGAAATATATTCAGGTATACACACACATTTTATGCAAGTTCATGAATTTTGGGAAAGTTGTATGTAAACCTTTTTTAAAAACCTAATCATGTTGAAAACACTGAAAAAGCTGACTAAAGAAATTCTATGGCGACTTTTTTTGTTCAATACAAATTTTTGCCTTACAAGTTTGGATCATTATGTATTGGGTTTTCCCAAAGGGGGACATTTTAATGAATAATAGTTTACTTGACTTTGAGTAGAGAAAGAAAAGTACTAAGATGAGAATTTTCATTGGCTGTCAGAATTTGGTGGATTGAAAGAAAGGAAGAACATGACAATTCTTAATTGACATTTACCCAATGGATTCTATTGAAGTCTCAGATGCCCCCAAGACTTTAAAATACTGGGTTCTTTCTCCTTCAGGACTTAACTTTGGAAGGCAAATTATGTCGGCACATCTAAAGCCAGTCCCTTGCCTTTCCCCTACCTCAAATGTGAGACCTCCAGCTTACTCTGAATTAACTGCAAAATGTAGTGAATGCACCATTTGAAACATTTGGTCTTAGGAGAAACACTATTATTCCTCTGTCATGAGTTTAAGAGATTTTCACCCAATCGTTTAAGATGCAAACCACTATACTTGTCCCATTAGTGACTTGTGGGCCTTAATTTTGGCATTCAAAACAGGGAAAGAAACTTTGGTTCTTGAAATGTAGAAAATGGCTTGCAATATCCTCCCCCTTAAGATTATAATATTGGTCAAATGGTAGATAGACTCTTTACTACTGTCTTAGGACTGCTTGTGTACTTATATAGGTATTGAGGTATTATTTAAAAGTATTTAGTAAATGTCTTAAATTTCTTGATATGTCCTCCAAAACAGCATGAGCTATTTTTAATACTGGGAATTATTTATAAATGCAGCTATTGATCACCTCAGATTTTCAAACAGACTGAACTAAGACTTGGGATTTTACCATCAGGAACTTTTTGTTTCATTTAATGAAATTTTGGTTTGTTGAACTGCTTTCCTGGTGTCAAAGAATCATGAGACCACCATTTAATAACTGAAATAAAAAGACAAAGCAGACTACTGATGGTAATAAGGGCGAAGTCATTTGCAACATTGTAGACGTGCTCTGTAATGACCATGTTGCAGAGACATTACATTT
The DNA here is from genome assembly GCF_003031525.2 of Neophocaena asiaeorientalis asiaeorientalis. Lineage (NCBI taxonomy): Eukaryota > Metazoa > Chordata > Mammalia > Artiodactyla > Phocoenidae > Neophocaena > Neophocaena asiaeorientalis. Next base: position 6,363,009 of record NW_020173215.1, read on the forward strand.
TTAAGAAATAAAACTAAACATTATCTTGGCTTTTATCTCTAAATGGATATCAAAATAAGCATTATAAGTAAACTTAGCTGCCCATTTTTCCATATATGTTCAGATTCACATCTGAACACACATAATCAGATCAGTCTGATTATTAGACAAGAAGTGCCTATCTGCCATTTTATTAAATAAAGAGGGACAAAGAATACTTTAGCAGATATAGAAGCATTCTTAAGTTGGAGTTTATTAGCATCCTGCAAAAGTTCTTTTTTTACCAAAGACTGTAATGCAAAAGCCTATATAACCAGCATTAAAAAAAAAAAAAAAAAGTCAAGTGCTGTCTTACCACTATCATATATTTTTTAGCCCCACAAAATTACATTTTAGCTTCTAACCCCTTTCTCTTTCTTTATCACTCGTTGTTTCTTTTGGTCAGGTTAGAGAAGAGAATGTTTCTTATTTGTGCCAAGGGACCCTTGATGGTGATGCATGCTGGCAAGATAGTAAATTTGCAGTGCCTGCTTTTTTATATTTCTAATACAAATGGGAAAGGCTATGAAATCAATTTACTAGGTTTGTCCACTTTGAACATTCTTGAAAATAATATTGTGAATAATCATGTGTTGTCTGTGTGATTTCCCTCTAAATAGTGCCTGGCATATGCTATGTGCTATAAAAGTGTTAGCTGCTACTACTACTACTACCACCACCATTTATTATTATTATTATTAAATATCCATTGGTTGAAAACCATGGAGTCAGCTAAATCATACCTTCTACTGTACAAAATTTCGGAAAGCTAAGAAAAAGTATTCTGCACTAAACACTTCTAAAACGATGACTTATACTTTGGATATTTTAAAATATATTATTGAATGTTACTAAAACTTTAATCTGTATACTAAACTGTGTGGAAATAATTTAATTTTGTAGAGTTATACTTCTATATTCTATATAATTGAAGATATTTTTATACTATATTGATAGTTTTTAATAAAGATGGTTTAGAGGTTTGTTTGCAGTTGTGTTGCCTTTTTGTCCGTTCATCCTACCCTACAAACATTTATTACATTTCTGCTCTGTACCAAGCACTGTTCTGGATGCCAGTGATACAGCAGTGAACAAAACAGCTAAAAATCCCTACCCCCATAGAGCTTATGTTCCCGTGGGGGAGGTAGGCCACAAGTAACACAAATAAGTAACTGTTGACAAAAGCTAAGAGAAAAAAAAAAGTGAAGCAAGAAAATAAGATATGAAGTGTGGGAGACAGGGTGGCCAGGGAAAGTGGTGCTGAGGTGATCCCACATCTCAAGTAAGTGAGGAAACTAACCAAGCTGATTGCCAAGGAAAGAAGAGTGAACAGTGCAAAGGCCCTGAGACTCTACACTTTTAATATCAACATATAAATCACCAGAACTTTTTTCATTCCCTAAATCAGTAAATAAAATACAATGCAGCAAATTAAAATAAACATTTTCAGTTATATCTATTGAAAAGAGCTGATTCAGAGCTCTTAATAGGTTTAAAAAAAAAAAAGCTACACTTCTAAGTACTTTCACTTTTGCTGTCTCCTAACAATACATGTCAAAAGTAAGCTAGAGGATATCATAAAGGAATATGCTATGAACATGTCAACTACGGGGTCAAATGTCAGGGGAGAGGGGCAAGGGAGGCAAGAAAGGAAGGGACAGAAAATTGCCCTGGGAAGCAGCAGAAGACTTGCTTTTGCGGCCTCCGAGATACTACGTTCCCTGTGACCAGAGATGTTTCCGTTGACCTCTCTTGGCACCTTAAAAAGACGGTCTGGCTTGGAGTGTGGTTCAGGCAATTCACCCTTTAAATTTCTCCCTAAGTCCTCCGAATTACCTTAAAAGAGAATGAAACATTTCATTTTTCAGATTTTTGCAGATAAAATGCCCATCATTTCTTGAATTTGCAATGGTTTTCACAAAGCATTTTGAAGTCAACACAATGAGAAGACTTTAAATTTTTCAAGCTAGGAATAATTAATGCAATTGCTTCAGAAAGATTAATCTGGCAGCAGCATGTAAAATGTAGAGAGACTCAGGCTGAAAAACCAGTTGAGTCAAATAAGCCACTATGGAAAGGAAGGTAGCACCAAACATGGTACCAGTAGGACTTGCCAACTAGCTTTACGTGAGGTAATCAAAATATTAACAGAATTCCTGCTCTGGAATCCTTCTGGCCTAAATATTTGTTTTTTTATTAGTGACAAGTACTATTAAAAGAGTTCAGACACACTTAAGATAATAAAGAAATGTAACCTCAAGTTCAAAAAAGCCAGTAACTCATCTCACATTTTATAGATGTGTTTCAAAACTGCAAGTCCTACAGAGTAAGAGATGATAAGATGGAATCTTCCTTTATTAGAAACCATCAAACAAGCTGTAAAGATGAATCAGGAATATATTTTATTAATAATACTAAGACATTATTTGCCTCTCACTCATTAGCGTACAGTGGAGTTCTCCATCAGCTACATGTTGTGTGATATTGCAGCAAATGGAATGCAAAAGCAGCTATGTAAATCCAGCTGTCTTTTATTAAGCCAGACATTTAAAAAGACTTTCAAAAATATAAAACAAGGCTGTTCCCACTACGTTTTATTGTTTGAAAATAGTTATTTTTTATTTTAAAATGTTTCTTATGTAGGGGTTTACTATTGTTACTTTAAATGAGTTGATTTTTAAACTTTTCTGTTTCAATTTCTGAAATAGTTAATGTCAACACGTATCACCAAAACAGAAGCTTCTTTGTGGTCTTCAATGTTAAGAGTGAAAAGATATCCTAAAATCAAAGTTTGTGGACCACTGTCCTCAAACAGGTCATTGATTCTCAGCCCTGCACATTAGAATTACCTGGGGAGGACTTCCCTGGTGGCGCAATGGTTAAGAATCCGCCTGCCAATGCAGGGGACACAGGTTCAAGCCTTGGTCTGGGAAGATCCCACGTGCCGTGGAGCAACTAACCCTGTGTACCACAACTACTGAGCCTGTGCTCGAGAGCCCATGAGCCACAACTACTGAGCCCGAGTGCCACAACTACTGAAGCCCAGGTGCCTCGAGCCCATGCTCCGCAACAATAGGAAGCCCATGGGCAGCAACGAAGACCCAATGCAGCCAAAATTTAATTATTTCTAAAAAAGGAAGAAAAGAAAATACAAGGCTTAAAAAAAAAAAAATCTAAAAAAAAAAGAATTACCTGGGGAATTCAAATACAGACACCAGGGCTCACTTCTAGATATCCCGATTTAACAGGACCTAAGCCAATCATCAGTTAGACTAAACACTCCCCCACTCCCCACCTTTGAGTGTGCAGTCTGGCTTGAGCACCACTGCTCTATACAGAATTACCAATTTAAATAAAATACAGGAGAAAGAGGAACATCTTGTGTTATGGGGTGCAGTCAGTAAAGCCAGACAGTGACTAGACAAACGACCCCTGCTAAATTAGACGAGCAGAAATTAAAGCAATTTCTAACAGAAGGTGTAAGGCAGTGGTCCTCAACCTTTTTGGCACCAAGGCCCAGTTTCATGCAAGACAATTTCTCCGAGGACAGGGAAGCTGGGGATGGTTCAGGCAGTAAGGCCAGCGATGGTTCAGGCGGTACTTCCAGCGATGGGGAGCGGCAGATGAAGCACCGCTGGATGGCCCGCTGTTCACCCCCTGCTCTGCCGCAGGGTTCTTAACAGGCGGCGTCCCAGTACCTGGCCTAAGGGTTACTCTGGGAACTAAAACTAAACTCGGTTAATCCCACACAGTTTGTTTATTGCTCTGTCCCGGTTTGGGCTACTAAATTTCCTTATACAGAACTGGTTTTCCCGCGACCGTTCCCGCACCTTCCTGGGTCAGAACCCACCGGCCTCCTAGCCCTGCCTGCCGCAAGGACAGCCCCGCACCATCACTTGACAAGACACTTTAAGAGACTTGCACCACGCGGCGTAGCCACGTGTCGGGAGTCACGTGTCCGGCGCCGGGTGGCGGAAGGCGGTTGGAGGCGCCTGCGCAGCTCCGCGCCCCCGGCGCGCTGGTTTCCCGGCGCTGAGCGCCGCTTTCCAGCCGGGACGACGCTGAAGCGGTTTTTGGCTTCCCTTCGTCCGTCTCTCCCGCTCTCGTTTTGAGCTTCTGCTGCCCGATTTTACGTCCATCGTCCCACCATGTAGCATGTACCTCCGAAGAAGAAGCTGGAGAAGAAGGCGGAGAAGCAGCTCTTTGACGCCGCGTCCTTTGGGAAGGACCTGCTGTTGGGCGGGGTGGCGGCGGCCGTGTCCAAGACGACGGTGGGGCCATCGAGCGGGTAAAGCTGCTGCTGCAGGTGCAGGCGTCGTCCAAGCAGATCAGCCCCGAGGCCCAGTACAAAGGCCTCGTGGACTGCCTGGTGCGGATTCCCCGTGAACAGGGTGTGTACGCGAGGACGCCGCGCCAGCCTCTCCCCGCGCCGGGTCAGCTTTCCAGAAAAGCGGGTGGGTGGGTCGGGCGGGGACGCTTGCGGGCGCCACGGCCGTGTGTGTGTGTGTCGGTGATGAGTTTGTTTTCTTTGACTTCGATAATTCAATTTCTTAACCGGTCTGAGAGGCTCTGGTTTCCCAGGACCAAGAAGGCCTACACGTGACCAGTCCTGGGACAGGGGAGACCACCACCTTCTCTTTCTCTAAACTTCTCCTTCGCAGGAGGCTCTGCACTTCCGTGCACCTGTGGCTGGCTCAGGAGGAAAATGGTTGACTTCCCCGTATTGGGGTAGATGCCATCAGGCCCTTGGCTGTATGTTAATAGGTGCTTTAAGTTGCTTAAACATTTGTTGAAATAATACGTTTAAGAGAAGTATTCCAAATATGGAAGCATTGGGGCCTCTCAGTATCTAGTACGTATTCAGTGAAAAGAGGTTCTGTTTATTCTCAAGAACTACTAAAGATCAGGGCTGAGACCAAGGAGGCACTCACATATGCCCAAATTTTAGGGGGACGCCAAAAAAAAAAACTCAGTAGTAGAAACAAATAATATTTTAATGCAGTATTTTTAAAAATCGAAATTAATGCGAAAAACCCATGATGAGCAAGGTACAAAACTTCTAAGTAAAGGCGGGATCAGTATTAATTTTTTTGCGTCAGGCTCTGTTTTTACTTAAAGTTTTGATATTTTGGTTCTTTTCCATTAATATTGAAATGATTTCAAGGAATAGATAATGAAAATGCTTTATTAATCATTCAATGCCCTCTTCTTACTGAACGGCTCCTTAAGTTAGCTAAGTGGATAAATTGATCAGAAATTTTCTGATATATGAACTCTAAAAAGGAAAGAGGTCTATTTATTGTGTATTCTGAACAAGAAGTGTAGTGGCTTCAACTCCAGTGCAGTCCTTTCTTTCACTCCTAAGTCTAGGGCAGGTTACTCTTCCTCCCATAAAAAAGGATTCCTGGGAACTCCCTGGTGGTCCATTGGTTAAGACTCCTCACTTCCACTGCAGGGGGCACGGGTTCAGTCCCTGGTCAGGGAGCTAGGATCGTGCAAGCAGAGTATTTCAGGTTGAGGGTAGACTGTTAAGGCATCATCTAAACTGTGGATTTAAAGTGCCCATCTGGGAGCTGAGTTTAGATCTTTAATGGTAAGTGAGTGGTTCACATCTTCTCACTACCATTTTATCAGAGCAAGCTTCCCATTCCTCTTCGGAGAAGTAGGAGCCTCTTTATTATTTGCTAATCTGCTTTAAATATACAGTCAGGTAAAGTTAAATATTCTGGATAGATTGTGCTGACCAGTGCTAAATCGTTTGATATTTTAAATGTTTTTTGTAGTGTTTAAACCTAAATTTATTCCGTATGGCTCTTGTAAATTGAGACTATTATGAATAGTATTCTGGTTCCAGCTTTCTTTAAGCAGAATTTTAAGAAAATGTTTTCTAGTATATACAAGGCCTTGTTATGAGTACACCATGGTATATGCTATGCTAAAAGATTAGTAATTCAAAACAGGGATAATATTGCCATCTAGGGGCATTTTTGGAAACTTGTGAGGAATTTTTTGTTTAACACAAAGATAGAGGGGAGTAATCCTTAATTGCAATGATATGAAAGGCAAAATCCAGGGCTGCTAAATATCCTGCTGCTGCTGTACATGGCCAGTCCTACACAACAAAGACTTGCCCTGCAACCTCATGACTCAGATCTCCCACTGGACATTCATGTAGCAGTAAAACCTGTTTATGATTATCTAAGCCTAGAAACGAACTCCTATTTACCTATAAACACAAACTGTTTGGGGCAGAATCACACAGTGATGCTAGTAATGCAGCTATCTTGTAAGTAGAGGAAAGATTATACTTTGTTTTATTCAGAATTTTACTGAGAGTTGTTCATCACTGTGAAAACTCATGTTAGCAGTTCTGTGTGTGATATTTAGTCACTACTTATATCATCTGCATTTTTAACTATTGAATTCATGATGATTGTATAGATATATTTATTAAGCCCTTTTTTCCAAATGTCAACGTGTGTCTTAAGCACAACTGATTCATTATAAATAGAAGCAAGCATTGGATTGTTATGTCTATGATGTGATCACGCCTCACCGATTTACTAATATATATATTTTATTATAAACTCTTATTTTCTCTTTGTATATAGCAGAAAGGGCATTATATTGATTTTTTTGAACTAGTGAAGAGGTCATTGTCTTTGAATTCTACTTCTAGATAGTGAAGGAAACATTGTAAAATATTTATTATGTATAGAAGACTTGAACCTGGTAGCGCTGAGAATCACTGTGCTAAATCATTATGGAACTTTACTAGGCAATCATATTCTGAGGCTGTTATTTTCTGGAATTTACCTTCTGTCTCTTTTGTGAAAGTCAAGATACATTACATTCTCAGTGTTCTGAAGCGTCTCTTGTTTTTCCTGTTTGCTCGAGTTTTACTGATAACTTTTCCTTTCTTTAGGCAATATGGAATAAGCATAAGAGACAATGAATTCAGAAGGCACAACTAGATGCTCTCTCACTATCTTCTTACCTTATCTCTTTCTTTACACCTCAAGGAGAGAGCTCTTCGTTCTTCCTCTGAACATAGCTTTAAACACCTCCTTGGGTGTCTTTGATACTTTTTATAAGCTTTCCTTGGCTTATGAAAGCTTCTGGATTTATCCTGACTAATGCTTTTCAAAAAATTTATTCTATTCTTTAGTTGGTATTATGACCTTCCAACTTTGTATGTGTACTTTTATTTAGTACTTTTTAAACCTGTATTACACAAATAATGCATGTTTACTATAGAAAATTGAAAAATATAGAGAAACAAAAAGTTTTTAAAAAGCACTGCTAACATCACCACAGTTAACATTTTGGTGTCTGTGCTGTGATTTTTTTCACTGAGCAAGCTATGCATCGGTAAATATATTTTAATTAATATAATCGTTTTATTTAATATATTGTAACATAGGCTTTTAAAGATGTTATCTCTAAATCTCATGTTTAAGAGCCTACCAGAACTCTTTTCTCTTTTAGGTATTCCTGGCCATGAATTCATCAGCTGTCTTTAATCTGAACTTTTCCAAACATATTTTCCTGAAGGCTAAAGCAGGGAGGTTTTTATATCTTGAAGATGATATTTTGGGGTATGGAAAGAAAATGTTAGGTATATGTGTTATCTAAATAAAATGGGAACATAAACTTTACTGATATTTAGCAAATGAATTGGCACTGGCACCTATGGTTGCCCAAATGTCAGTTATATATCACAGGATGCTAAGGTATCCTGAAAAAAAGAGTAGGAGTTACACAGGGTAAAGGGGATAACAGGTACCCTTACTCAATTATTGTATAATGAACATATTATAGTTTATGTTTGCTCAATTAAATGGATTTATAGAGATAAGAAGACTATTTGAATATTTGAAATTGTCAAGAATACTATTTGAAATATAGATTCACATACACTATTTTTAAGAATGGACCTCATCCTAAGGGTGCCTTGAGATAATAGCAGATGATAGTATGAAAACATCATGATTAGCAAGATATCTGAAAATACTGTTTTTTAACTATTAAAACAAATGCTCAGTTGTGCCCTAATATCTAAAAGTTTTTCCCGACCATCCTATCTAAATAGCCCTTCCTCATTCTCCAACTACATATACTATTTTTTTCTTGAACATATTTATTTGTTCATTGTCTGTCTTTCTCAAAATGTAAGCTCCATAAGACCAAGAACTTTGTTCCTACGCACTTGGTACCAAATAAATGTTTTTAAATGAAGAATCTTTTTTTTTTTAATTTTTATTGGAGTATAGTTGATTTACAGTGCTGTGTATATGAAGAATCTTTAACTCATTCTTTCATTTCTCTTTTGGAATAGTTTTACAAATGTACATAACAGGGTAGTATAGTAGCAAAGGTATATTATTTACTTTTTTAAGTATGTACATATTTGAGAGTCATGATTACTTTTTTTAACTGATAGGCAGACTGTCAAAGCATGTTGGAACCTGCTAGTCTAGAATATACAGTTGACCCTTGAACAACACGGGTTTGAACTGTGTGGGTCCACTTACACATGGATTTTTTTTTCTCCAGTAGCAAATACTACAGTACTTGATCCCTGGTTGGTTGAATCCATGGTTGCAGAGCCGTGGTTATGGAAGAACCACATATAGGGAGGGCTGACTACAAGTTATTACTTGGATTTTTGACTGCATGGATAATCAGCACCCTAACCCTTAACGTTGTTCAAGGGTCAACTGTATACCCAAACATGCCTAGCATTTCCATTCTTGGCTAGTAAGTGGACAAGTAAATGGCCCAGTAACTTTTTCCCATTTTCCCATCAGTTCTGTATTCTTAATTATTTTCTCAGAATTAAGTTCAGAGTAGGTTTTTCTCACCCTTAAATTTTGAAGAGATTATTTTTACTTAGCAATTAAGTAAAAAAAAAAACTTAGATGTTCTGTTATTAGCAGAGAAATATACCACAACCCCTATGTTTGTCTCTGTCAGTTTTGTGATTATATATTAGGAAACTGTCCTTTTGTTCTGTGTAACTAGAGAGTCAAATACTGCTACATTTGCATCACACTTGCTTTTCCCTTGTTTTATTCTGACCACAAAGTACTACTGTTTTTATCCAAAATGGATTTTTATCTAGAGGCAATAGAGATTTAATAGCTCTAGGTCTGGAGTCAGATAGATCTAGAAAATTCTGGAGTTAAGTCCCAACCTTTCCCTTACCTTGTAACCTTGAACAATTTTTTTTTTTTTTTTTTTTTTCCATTACGTGGGCCTCTCACTGTTGTGGCCTCTCCCTTTGCGGAGCACAGGCTCCGGACCCGCAGGCCAAGCGGCCATAGCTCACGGGCCCAGCCCCTCCGCGGCATGTGGGATCTTCCCAGACCGGAGCACGAACCCGTGTCCCCTGCATCGGCAGGTGGACTCTCGACCACTGCGCCACCAGGGAAGCCCCTTGAACAATTTTTATTTAACCTCTCTCAACCTCAATTTTCTCAGTTCTATACAAGGTGTAAAAATATTACCTACCTCATATGGTAGTTGCGACGGTTAAACAAGATAATGCCTGTAAAATACTCAGCCACGTATCTATTGCATAGTTAGTGCTCAATAAATTTTAACTCTTTAATCATTTTGAATACATTCCTAAATTTAGAAACATGTATTCCTCATGTTCATTTGTAAATGAATGTATTTGGGATAAATTTGCATTACATGTAGAGTAGATTTTTGTAATCTATCTAAAGAACCTACATAGTACACAGTGTACTTAGAGTACATGTGAATTAAACCTTGAAACCTGGTCCCCAGAAATATTTCTATAGAAGATGCATTCAGAGTTCCACTTTGAGGTTCCTCCTCTTTGCACTCCTACTAAGGACATTGGAGCTTCTAAAAGCATGGTACAGCAGTGAGATGCAAAGAAGGGAATAAGTTTTTTAAGTATGATCTGTGGAAAAAGAGTTTAAAGCAGGGGTTTTTAACCTGATATCTGTAGCTCCAGGGAATCCATGAATCCTGAGAAATACATGCAAAAGTATTTTATGTGTGTGAGATACTTTTTCATATATATAAGAGCTGCCGCTATTATACTTCTAGGGATTTTTTTATTTCTAGATTTTTCATTGAGACATTGACAGTTGTTTTGATGAATCCTCTAGGTTTTTTCATGCAAATACAATTTTGCTAAAAGGAATACGTTCTTCTGTCAATGCTAGCAAACCCCTTTAGTCATAAATCTGTCACTCTGTCATGGTCTCGTTAATTTGCAGATGTCTTTGTCATCAGAATCTTCCATTTATATTCAGTACATTAGCCAAAGTTACAAACCTTTATACTCTTCTTATATTTATATGATACTTTTTGTGAAATAAATATTAATTCAGTACTATAATCATAATTAATTATAACTAATAACTCATAATCTGAAACCTATAATATCTCAATACCATCTAGCTGAATCAACCATTTCCAGAATGACTATTAATAAATAAGAGCCATGTATAAAATGGGAATTCTAATACATTTTTGATACATGACTTTTTTTTTTTGCGGTACGCGGGCCTCTCACTGTTGTGGCCTCTCCCATTGCGGAGCACAGGCTCCGGACTCACAGGCCAAGCGGCCATGGCTCATGGGCCTAGCCGCTCCGTGGCATGTGGGATCCTCCCGGACCGGGGCAGAAACCCGTGTCCCCTGCATCGGCAGGCGGACTCTCAACCACTGCTCCACCAGGGAAGCCCCATGGCACTTTTTTAAACTCAGTTTATTACTTTGTTTTTTTTTTTAAACAAATGATGGTTTCAACTTAAATCCCATTTGATCAGATTGTAGTTCTTCAGCCAGTATGTTCTTCTTTATCCTTTTAAGATCCTCTGCAAGTAGTCTGTTGTGTTACTATAAAACATGGTCTAGAAAATCAAACCTTATTCTTCAGTATCATTTACACCGTCACATTTTACTTTCAACATTTCTCTTACACAGGTCTGACCTCAGAAAATAAAAATGCTTAACTATGTTATTAAATGTTTTTTATTAACTATGAAGAACTTAAAAATCTCTAAAAATACCTCCAAAAGTTAGATTCACCAACTTCCCTCAGTAATTCAATGTGGCCATAACTAGCAAGAAATATTCCTTTATAATTTGCTTATATTTCTCATGTTTTAAGATTTTTATTTTGCTTCCATTAAAGAAAAATTATTAACCTTTCTTAGTACAGAAAATATTTGTATGATTAAATTATTTATGGAAAAGTATTATAGTTAAGAGACTGAATTATTGAGCCAGATTGCTTGAGTTTGAATCCAGGTCTACAGTTTTCTGACTAGGTGACACTGGGCAAGTTACTTAACTAACTTTTCTCAGCCGTAGAAGTTGTTTTTAACTCAGTTCTTCATATTTAAAATGGAGAGACTAATAGTACCTACATCATGGGTGATTATGAGAATTAAATGAATAAAAAGCAGTTCCTAGAAATTAGTATTATTGTTTTGTTAATATTGCCTCAAAAATTTTTACAGTAATCATTTTCCATTTTTTAAAAAATAGAGCTTTATTTACCATACTTTAATAATTTTAGGAGTTCTCTAAGATTTGTTTCTCCAGAAACCCAAAGCTGAAGTAGAGCTTTGGAGACAGACAGAAGCCTTGATTCAAAATCCTGGTTATAGTTTCTAAACTTATAAAAGTTTCAGTTTATGCATGTATAAAATGGGTATTATAGGAGAACGTATGTCATAAGCATAGTGTGGTGATGAAATGAAATATATAAAGCGTTTGCCAGTGCCTGGCACATATTAATTGCTCAAGAAGTTGTAGCTATTACGATTATGTGTTAAATGCCCTAGTAATTTATGCCTACAACTGAATGCCTTGTAACTGAATCAGCTATGAGGACTGAGAAGATTTCTTGCTATTAATATACTTCTTAATTGTCTTTGTGCAACTGCTTTATATTTAGCTTGGGATCACCAATATTCAGTGTTTTTTCCCACAAAGTATAGTTATTTAACAAATAAATATCTTTCCCTTTGTGTGTTTATCTAATCTAACTTTCAGTTTCTGAGCACCGGGCCCAGTCAACTGAGATTATCTTCATTTGTATTTTTATCTTTAGAAGACTGATTCTGGGTATCCTATTCTCCCAGCTGGGACTAGAGGTATCCTATTCAGAGTAGCAGAGTCAAACCATCTGTAAAAACAACTATGGGTCCTGAAGGGCTAGCCTGTTGTATTCCAGGGCAGCTATGGATTATAAAGGCAGTTTTGAATTATCAGGGTAACACAGTGACTGAATTATAAAGTTTGGTCATTCCATGGAGATTTGAAGTGGGAAGATTATTGACCTTGAAAGTTTCCTACTATCTCTCCATCTAGCCTCTGGAGACTGCCTTGAATTGTAAATTGATTCTTTTTTGGCTAGGTTTTAAAATATAAAGATAAGACTCTTTTATCCCTTTCTCATTCTCAGGAGTGTAGATACAAAACAGTTTTGTTCCAACAGCCTTGTCACCATAGGAATTGTATTTTATGATTTGGAAATGAGGCTAAGGATTACTAGCTTCTCTGACAAATACTAGTAAGCTCTGTTTTTCTACTACTAAAGAGCCCTATATTCAACCGGTAATGCTTTCCATAGGTTTTTAGGCATTCAAGGCTTCCTATTGGAAATTAACAAAATTGAAATGGGGTACGTGGAGTTAACACTGCCTTTTTTCTTCAGTTGGAGACACATGTAAACTTTATTTTTTTTCTCATGAGAAAAGATGTTTTAGATAGTTCGAACAGCTAAGTTTGTTAAAACTATGCAAATTATTTAATAATAATACAAGTTTATATTTAGTATATTTTCTTTTGTAGGTTTCTTCAGTTATTGGCGTGGCAGTTTGGCAAATGTTATCCGGTATTTTCCAACACAAGCTCTAAACTTTGCTTTCAAAGACAAATACAAACAACTGTTCATGTCTGGAGTTAATAAAGAAAAACAGGTAATTATTGTTTATTTTATTTTGTTATTTTTTAATTGAATGAAAGATTCTTTAAATTATATAATACTTTGCAATTTTCAAAAGTTTTACACACATGATTTCATATTGTCTCATAGTAACCCCTTTTTTCCGCCATCCCTGTCTGCTCCTCCCCCTTCCCTCTCCCCACTGGTGACCACTAGTTTGTTCTCTATATCTGTGAGTTGCTTCTCTTCTGTTTTATTCATTAGTTTGTTGTATTTTATAGATTCCACATATAAGTGATATCATACAGTATTTGTCTTTCTCTGACTTATTTCACTTAGCATAATGCCCTCAAAGTCCATCCATGTTACTGCAAATGGCAAAATTTCATTCTTTTTTATAGCACAATAGTATTCCATTGTTTATGTATACCACATCTTGTTTATCCATTCATCTGTTGATGGACACTTAGATTGCTTCCATACCTTGGCAATTGTAAATAATGCTGCTTTGAACATTGGGGCGCATGTATCTTTTCGAGTTAATGTTTTTGTATTTTTTTGGATATACACCCAGGAGTAGAATTGCTGGGTCATATGGTAGTTTTATTTTTAGGAAAAACAGGTAAGAAGTAGTTGGATTTGTCTTACTTGAGGGTTTTTTTTCAGTTGAAGTATCGTTGATTTATCAATACAGTGTTGGTTAGTTTCTGCTGTACGACAAAGCAATTCAGTTATACATATATGTATATACATATATTCTTTTTTAATATACTTTTCCATTATGGTTATTCCAGGATATTGAATGTGGTTCCCTGTGCTATACAGTAGGACCTTGTTGTTTATCTGTTTTCTATAAAACAGCTTACATCTGCTAACCCCAGCCTCTCCCTCCTTCCTCCCCCACCCCCATCCCCCTTGGCAACCACAAGTCTGTTCTCTATGTTTGTGAGTCTGTTTCTGTTTCATAGATAGGTCCATTTCTGTCATATTTTAGATTCCACATATAAGTGATATCATATGGTATTTGTCTTTCTCTTTCTGAGTTACTTCACTTAGAATGATGATCTCTAGTCCATCTTTCTGCAAATGGCATTATTTCATTCTTTTTAATGACTGAATAGTATTCCACTGTATATATGTACCACATCTTCTTTATCCATTCATTACCTGTGGGGTTTTATTTGGAGAGGAGGTGCTCAAATGGTGGAAAAAAATAATAGTTAAAACATAGTAACTGTTAGGGACTTCCCTGGTGGTGGCAGTGGTTAAGAATCTGCCTTCCAATGTGGGAGACATGGGTTCAATCCCTGGTTGGAGAACTAAGATCCCACATGCCGCAGGGCAACTGAGCCCGTGCAACACAACTAGAGAGAAGCCTGTACGCCACAACTACTGAGCCTACCTGCTCTGGAGCCCACGCACCACAACTAAAGAGACCACGCACTGCAGCTGCTGAGCCCGCACACTCTGGAGCCCGTGCACCAAAACTAGAGAAGCCCACGAGCTGCAACTACTGAGCTCATGTGCTCTAGAGCCCATGCGCCACAACTAGAGAAGCCCGCATGCTGCAACAGAGAGCCCATGCACCGCAACGAAGACCTAGCACACCAAAATAAATAAATAAAAATAATAAATAAATAAATACCTTAAAAAAAAGATTAATAATACCTGAGAAAAAACATAGTAACTGTTAGCATACTATAATATGTATTAAGTTATAGAAATGACATATGGAAAGCATAGAATTGTATTAACTTTTACCAGTTTCTCTAAACCTCTTAACACAGTTTTAATAACTAAGAGATGTTTTATCTCAACACAATATTTCTCTGAATAAATATTAATTTTAATATAATTTACATTTTATAATCCCTGTTCTGCACTAGAAAAATTCAGCATTTAATCTGGTTTTGATAAGCAAAAAAAGCAGTCAACAAATGTGTATTTCCTAATTCTGAAGTAATTTATTTCCTAAAGAAGCAAATTGTTTCTTCTTTATGACTGAGGCTCTATTTGGCTGAGATTAAAGTGTGTAGGAAGATCAAGTCAAATACAGGAAAATGATAAATTTAACTTAGAGAATTCTCTTGTAAAGCAACTATATTCCAATAAAAATTAATTTCAAAAAAGTTAAAGAATTCTCTTTTTTTTTATCACAAAGGTGCTTTTACTTTTCAGGGTAATCACTCCCTTGGTTATAAAATCTCATTTTCAAAATTTCCTACTTGTATGAACTATGTGTCATTTGTCCTGGTCTTCATTTGTTTTGTTACCTCCGTATACACTAGACCACCTACATTACTGTCAAGATCTTCCCCTCACCCGCCCTTATAAAGTCTCTCTACCCCCTCATCCTTTGTCTTTTTCTCTTCCCCCAGCCAACCAACCAAGCTGTCCTAGCAGATTCTTTAAAAGCAACTATTTATGGAACATTTCTTTGTTGCTATTTCCATTAATTTCCTTTTAGACCCTTTATTTCCTTTATTGAGTGCTTTGCGCTATTTACGTAGTTGGAGGTATAAAGGTAACAAAGAAAATTCTTTACGCTTAGATTCAGAAGATCTGGATTTAGGTCCTGGCACTCAGCTTATTTAGCTGTGTGAATTTTTGAATATCGCCTCTCTGATCTTTAGTTTCCTCATCTGAAAATTGGACATAAGAATACCTACCTCATGAGGTTTAGATGAGTAAGGTTTAGATGAGACTAAACGTGTAAAGACACATAAAGTGCTTACAGTAGTGCTGTGCTTTTTTTTTTTTAAGTAATTGGTATTTTTTTTAATATTATTTATTTATTTTTGGATGTGTTGGGTCTTTGTTGCTGCATGTGGGCTTTCTCTAGTTGCGGTGAGTGGGGGCTACTCTTCATTGCGGTGCGCAGGCTTCCGATTGCGGTGGCTTCTCGTTGCGGAGCATGGGCTCTAGGTGCGTGGGCTTCAGTAGTTGTGGCACACAGGCTCTAGAGCGCGGGCTCAGTAGTTGTGGTGCACAGGCTTAGTTGCTCCATGGCATGTGGGATCTTCCCGGACCAGGGCTCGAATCTGTGTCCCCTGCATTGGCAGGCGGATTCTTAACCACTGCACCACCAGGGAAGTCCCAGTGCTGTGCTTTTATGGTAGGCACTCAGAAAAATGTTTGTCATCTTTAGGTAACACCTCTAATAGTTGGAACTTCTCTTGACTAAGAGCCTATGTCAGAGGGTCCTCAAGACCATCTTCATGTTCAGCGATTCACTAGGCCTCAGAGAACTCAGAAAAGCTGTTATACTAATGGTTTATTACAACAAAAGGATATAGATTAAAATCAACAAAGGGAAAAGGCACATAGGACAAAATCCAGGAGAAACTAGGTGCAAGCTTCTAGCTGTCCTCTCCTTGTAGAGTCACCTGGACAGCACTTAATTCTCCCAGCAATAATGTATGGCAACACATAGAATGTGCTGCCAAATAGGTCGCTCATTTGAGACATGGTGGCCAGGCTTTTTGGGGAGTCAGTTCATAGGCATGTGTAATGTGACTGACCTTAGCTACTCAGCCTCCAGCCGCTGCCCCCACCCACTCAAGAGGTCAAAATGATATAGTTTAGCCCAAAGCATACAAAGGGGTGTTCACCGTAAATCAAGGTTAGTATAAGCTATCTGGTGTTACCCAAAGCTTCAGGTATATAAAGACACTCTAATTAGGTAGGATATTCCAAGGGCTCAGACGGTTATCTCAAAGGAACCTTTGAGTTTGAGCAAGGGTGGTCCTGAAGATCTTTTCAGTGTGTATAGGGTTTGGGCAACACAGGCCAGCTGAGTTAACTCTTTATTGAACATTTTCCACCCCATCTCCCCCAAAAGATAATTCCTATAAGACTAAGCCAAATGGAGCAATTAACTCCAGAATTAACCAGAAAATTTATGTTACTAACATCTATCCCTAACAGCGTAAATAACATGGCTCTAAAAGTTTTGAAGTTAACTTTGATCCATGCTAAAATTCTGTAATAAATTTCAAATTAGTAGAGCCTGAGGTAAAAACATTTTTAGTATACCTATAAAGAGCATGCTATCTTATTTAGAATGTAAAGGTATTCAGTCACAAGTAATAGTGTAATGTTTAAATATATATTATTTACTAAATCTGGATACTAATGACCATTTTATTTCTCCCCTTGGACATCAAAATTGTATCCTATCTCTGCTCCCATCCCCCTACCAAGAAAAGTGGGGAAAAAAAAAAGAACTGAAAAAGAAAAGTCAATATTTTTGGTTTCTTACCTGGTCTTAAAAGAAGCAGAGAAGGTAGAAAAAACAAGTACAGTGTATGTGATTTAAAAGTGGTTGATCTACCACAGTGAGGTATCTCTGCACACTTACCAGAATGGCTAAAATGGTGACAACACCAGATGTTGGCACGGACGCAGAGGAGCTGAATCATTCTTACATTGCTGGTGGGAATGTAAAATGATATTGCCACTCTAGAAAAGAGTATGACAGCTTCTTACAAACTGAACATATGCTTATCATACAGTCCAACTCTAGGGCATTTATCCCAGAGAATAAAAACTTCTGTTCACAAAAAAAGCAATGTATACAATGTTCGTAGAAGATTGTTTCATTATAGACAAAAATTTGGGAATAACCCAGATTTCCTTCAACAGGTGAATGCTTAAACAAACTATGGTACATCACACCATGGAAGATTACTCAGTAATAAAGAGGAACAACCCTTTGATAAAACAAATACTGTATAATCCCCTTAGGGACCTAGAAAAGGCAAATTCATAGAGACAGAAAGTAGAATAGAGGTTACCAGGAGCTGGGGGGGAGGGAGATTATTTAATAGGTACACAGTTTATATTTAGCATGATGAAAAGTTCTGGAAATAGATAGTAATGATGCTTATACAGTATTGTACTTAGTACTGCTGAATTATATACTTAAACATGGCTAAAACAGTAAATTTTACGTATATTTTACCACAGTTTTAAAAAAGAACAGACTTTTGATACCTACAGCAACTTTGAATGCTAAGTGAAAAGAAGCCAATCTCAAAAATTATATTGTTTTCTGATTTCATGTATATAGCATTATTAAGGTGAGAAGATTATAGAGATGGAAATTATAATAGTGGTTGCTAGGAGAGAGGGAGGTGGCCATAAAAGGGTAGCAATGAGGGGTCTTTATCATGGAACTGTTCACCGTGGTGATTGGTGGTTACATGAATCTGCACACATGATAAAATGGCATAGAACTAAATATACACACAAATAAGTGTAACTGGTGAAATATGAATAAGGTAGATTTTTATCAGTGTTAATTTCCTCTGCTATAGTTATGCTAGATATCACCATTGGGGGAAATTGGTTGAAAAGTTTATAAACTCCATATGTATTAGGATGCATGTGAATCTGCAATTATCTCAAAGTAAAAAGTTAAAAAAAAATAACCATGGTAGGGAGGTATGTGCCTACTATATACTGTTTCACTGAATTTTTACCTCATCCTTATTTTTATCCCAAATGTACAGATAAGGAAAGCAAGACAGAGCTTAAAGCACTTACCCTAGTCATGTGTTCATGTCTTTCTAACTCCCAAATTTAGTTCTTTCTACTGCACTCTATTCCTCTCTCAGCTGAGGTGACTAGACTAGATGACTCTTAGCTGAACTGGGCATAAAATATGCCTCTGCCACTCCTTAGCAGCTACCAGCACAACCCTCAGCAGAGAAGACTAGAACTTCCAGCATTCTTCCATGCCCAGACAAACTGTTAGAAAGAACTTTGGTCTCAGGGTATTTGTTCTTGGAGGCATCAAGTCTGTTTATCATCTGTTTGTCAGCAGTTGCAAATAAACAGGATTATTTACCTCCAAACCCCCTAGACTCTTTTGTTCTTCTCTCCTTGCCTGATTCTTTTTCATGCCCTCTCCTTTTATAGTATAGTAATATCTGAAATTACTAACTTATAATTAAAAACTCATTTATGCTATACAACCTCTCCTGGGTCTGTTTTGTTTTCAGGCTTAATTGTGGAGGGACAGACTTGTTACACAAACACTTGCAGGATTATCATTCAGCATAGATTCTTACTTCTTATCTCCCTCTCCTTCCTCCCTTCCACCCTCCCCCTTCCTCCCATTAGTAGTTTGGCCATACTGTTTATACATGTTGTGCCTGCCTGCTTTTTCATAGGCCCCACTTTCACTATCAGAGGGGTCCTCATTTGAATAATAAATTATATGATCATTCACCCAGAAAGTCATGGATCTGTTTTCTTTTATCTAGGAAGGAAAAAAAAAAGGTTAAATAGAATTTAAGATGTACTTTATAAATCTTTGTGCTGCATATCATATTTGGTTTGGCTTATTTGCTTGTAAGAAACAGAGGCTTAAATTACTTCAAGAAAAATGGGTGTTTCTTGCAATGATACACTGGCATTGGAATTTGAACCAAAGACAGCTGTAGGGATCAAACTGTATTCTTTATCTTTGTCTCCCAGGTCACTTAGTCTATCTCTGTCTCTAATGATCTGCTTTTTGTGTGTGTTTGCTCTGTGTTTTCTCATTATTGCTCTTTTTTACTTACCTATATTTTCTTTGTTTCTTTTAAGTTCAGTGTTACTATCATAGTGATTCCTTCTAACCTTTCAGATGGTGAGAGGTTCTTTACCAGAGATACATGCATGCTTGAGGAATAACTTACACTAAAAGTATATGTTTATATATATGTGATTTTTATTGGAAGAGTATCTATAGGTTTCAACCGTCTCAAAGTAGACTGAAACCTAAAAAAAAATTATTTAATATCTTTTCCATTTCTGTCCTTACTGATAACCGGCATAGAACTTCTGGAGTCAAATTCCTAAGACTTAAACTATGGCCCAGTTCTACTTTTTCTACCAGGTTATTCTAGACTATGGATTAGCTACCCTGGGGTGAGATTCAACCTTCTGGTCTAATCTCTGTGTGACTAGGAACCGTGGCTACCTATACAGTAGAACTTATGAGTTTCACTTAAAAGGCATGATGGGAGTCTGAGTACCCTTCATTAAACAAATATTTATTGAATGCATTACTCTTACTCTGGGCAAGGCCCCATGACTTGCTTTCTGAAATAAGCAAATGAATTAAGAATCTAGGCCTCATAAAAATGTAGACAACCTAAATGTCCATGAACTGATGAATGGATAAATAAAATGTGGTTGTGAAATATTATTTGCCAGTGAAACGGAATGAAGTGCTAACACATGCTACAACACGGATGAACCTTGTAAACATGTTATATGAAAGAAGGCAGTCACAAAAGACTGCATATTGTGTTATTTCATGTATAGGAAATGTCCAGAATAGGCAAATCTGTAGAGACAGAAAGTAGCTTAATGGTTATGTAGGGCTCAGGGGAATTGGGAAGATGGGAAGTGACTGCTGGTGGGTACAGGGTTCCTTTCGGGGTGAAGAAAATGTTCTGCAACTGGTAATGGTTGCACGGCTCTGTGAATATGCCAACAGTCCATTGAACTGAATTCTTGACGTGGGTGAGCTGTATGGTGTGTAAATATATCTCAACAAGTAAAAATAAAAATAATAATTCTGGCCTGAAGAAATTTATAGTCTGTAGAAGACAAGACAGGTACACAAATAATTATAAATTGAAAGTAGAAAGTTATTGTAAATACTATTTAAAAAAAATGAGAATCTGGAACATGTTGACACATTTTACATATTGATCACATGATTCACCTTTAATTCTCTGAGAGATGAAGTATTTATGGGGAGAGGGTATGATTACATACAGTTTTGGGTGGGTTGGGGATCAGAGAATTCGTGGAAGAAATAGAATTTGAGTTAGAGCATAACTTGATAACTTTTTGTTTTTAAAAGATAGGAAGAAAATATTAAGATAAGAAGGGCATTCCAGGCCAAGAGAAAATTGAGAGTTCCAAAGCATCTGAGACTTAAAACTGTTAGAAATAAGAGCTAGAGAAGCAAGAAACTGAGCTTGACTAGCTAGAATGGTTACTGTGGACTTGTACCCTAGATTTTCTATGACAGTTCCAATTCAAATAGTCCTTTAATCTCCAGTGAGCTCTAGATGTTGAAAAGCAGTTTATTGGACTTAAGCAGGGCACATTTCAAAGGTTTATCAAAAAGAACTTCAACAGCCCACGTGAACTAGTAGATCAATAAGGTCCTACATGCCACTCAACCACATTATAATTGACTTCTGCCAATTTACATGTTGGCATTTGAACATAATTATATTTTTGAACTACTTACATTTATTTCTACTAAAATACAAAGTGAAATTGTGGCATTATGATGTATTACTGTCCCTCTCCACTGCCGCCAAGAAGAGGAACCACTAAAGCCTCCACAGATGCCTAACATTTTAGTCATAACTAAAATATATTATTAACAAAAAACTTTATACAGTCTAAAGAGCAGAATATCTTATGTGGCCTCTTTTGCTAACTTGGGCTACTTTTGCTGGAGGACATTAAAATATCTTGGAATTTTAGTATGTCAGCATCTAAGCTGTATCTCCCAGACCGCCTGGTAAGAAATAAAGGCTGCATGGACATGAAGGGAAGTATTTTGCATGATAATATATGCGTTATTATAGGTGTTCACTTTATAAAAGCAGTTTGTAAATCTGGCTTTTTAACCTTATAAAAACAAGGGTATTTAAAAATCAGATTCTATAGTTTAATAACCATGTTTTAATTAGTATGTTTCAGTTCTGGAGGTGGTTTTTGGCAAACCTGGCTTCTGGTGGAGCTGCTGGGGCAACATCCTTACGTGTAGTATATCCGCTAGATTTTGCCCGAACCCGATTAGGTGTTGATATTGGAAAAGGTATGGGATTTTTAGAAATACTCTTTCTTCTTTGTGTTTTGAACACTGTATTATCTATTTTAGTTATGCTTATAACGACAGTGTTGTATTCCATCTAAAAATTTTATTCTCAACCAAATGATAAAGTTATAGAGCATAAAGATTACTACTTTTTTCTTTTCTCTTAAAAGAGGGAAGGGGAAGGCCAATACTGTAATAACAAAAAGAGTAAGCACAGAGACTGCTTATAACTTATTTCCAGTTTGTTTGTTTGTTTGTTTAGAGAGATCCCTAGATCCCTTCATGCACTTACTTTCCTGTCTTGACTGTGGCTCCTCTCTACATTAGGTGTATAACTCTCATCCTAGAGATTCCCTTTTCCTCTGTCCTTACTTATTTATCACATCTTTCTGTGTTTTTGTTACACCCTTGTTTTGGTAGATATGTTCTTTGATAGCTTTCTGAGAAGGGTGGATAGGAGATAAATTGAGATCTTGCATATCTGAAAATGTCTATGTTTCATCCTTTTAATATTTTGCCATATGTAAAATTCTGGATTTAAAATTATTTTCTTTCACAATTTTGAAAGCATTAATCTGGATTCTAGTTTCTAATACTGCTCTTAAGAAATCATTCTCTTACTGTTGATCCTTTTTATGTGGCTTTTTTTCTTTTTAATTACCTTATATCTCTGATGATCTGACATTCACAATGATGTATCTTTGTGTGAGTCATTTTCAGTAATTGTGGAGGTCACTCAGTTGGCCCCATGTGACTGCAACACAAGTTGGAGCCTTGTGTTCAGTTCTGAGGATGACAGAGGAGTAAGTCACTTGGCTACTCAGGGTGAGGTTGTGGATTTTGAGCATCCGGATGCTAATTTGTTCTCACCACAATAGTACTTAATTCCTCTAATTTTAAGTCTTTCTGTGGTTATTGGAATCAAATGGCTCGCTTCTCAACAATATCTCCCTCTGCAAGAAATTAGGTTTCAACTTTCTCTGCTCCACTTAGTGAGTTACCATCCTCCACCTCCTTTCCATCTTGCTAAAATTTGTGGATTTTATTCTCGTCATGTACTCTTTTTTGCTTATTTGGCTTTAAACCTGTTTTTTCTTTATTATTATTTTAATAGAATTTCTTAAGGGAGCAGAGATTCTTTCAATGAGTATTATTGAGTGCGTGAGGTGAACCAGGCCCTGCTTGATATACAGGTTGTGTATGTGTAATAGACACACACGTACACACACCCTATATTAAACATGGAGCTCCTGGTTCATGTACCTTACAGTCTAGTGGAGATCACGAGTAGTAAAAAAAAAGAATAAATAGCTAAAATATACTGTCAGCAAAAAAGTGCCATGAAAAAAATTTAGGAGAAGAGAGTGACATCAATTTAGATAAGTGATTAGAGAAAATGCCTCAGAAGGGGTGGCAGTTTGAACAAAGATGGGAATAGGAGTTTCATCTATGATGTTTAACTGGCATTCCAAATTTTTTTGTTATTGTTAAGAAACTGAAAATAACATACGTACCTTGGTTTAATTTCAATTCTGTAGTTTTGTTTTCTCTCAAAATTGGGAAAACTTAGTTTATTTTGAAAGATTGTATTCTATATATAATATTTGTAAAATATCAAGGAGTTCTAGGTCAAGGGAAAATAAAAACAAAACCAGCAAACATTAGAAAAATATGACACCTCATCTAAAATGCCAGTGATCCTTAAAGTTACTAGTTTTTAGCTTTGTCTTTTTGCTTCGTCCGTCCTTTTGCTCTTCACCTGAAGCAAGTTGTAGAGTGTTGCATGCCTAAGTATTTTCTGAATGCTGACTAGTAACTTCTCATAATTTTATTGAAATGTTTTAAGCCAGTCAGATTGCTTGAATTAGATTGCTTTTATAAGAGATTAATATTTTCAGTTAAAATATCTTAAGATACTACTTGACATCTTAATTATCTTTAAATGAATGGAAAGATTTTGACTTGTGCCTTTTTTTTGTTATAAAGATTTCTAAATGTTAGTTCCAGATAATTTAAATCTGTAAAATGTTTAATTTACTTTGATTAAAGTGTTTATCTGATATAATATTGCTAATAAATTTTAAATGGCTTTATTTTAGGTCCTGAAGAGAGACAATTCAAGGGTTTAGGTGACTGTATTATGAAAATAGCAAAATCAGATGGAAGTGTTGGTTTATACCAAGGGTTTGGTGTTTCAGTTCAGGGCATCATTGTGTACCGAGCCTCTTATTTTGGAACTTACGACACAGTTAAGGTAATTTGGTACTTTAACTAGTATATATTAAATAAATTGTTTGTTTCTTTTTATTCTAATTAGTAATATGTTCAGCAGGTATATTTACTTTTAATTATAGAAATCAAAATAAATGATGACATAAGAGATATTATAGCATTCTGTTTAATCATGACTTTGCCATAACCTAATTAAATTACAATTGTATTATGGATCTGACTTTGGATATAAAGCATAAATATAAACATTAGGTTTTTGTGCTGTTTGCACCGAAAGACTCAAATAGAAAACATGCTGATTAGGTTATATCATAATTAGATCTTTGGTATATAGGAAGGCATCTTCTAACAGAGTTTTTCTGATTTTACATTCATTTTATTATCCTTTTTTTTTTTTTTTTTTTTTTTTTTTTTGCGGTACGTGGGCCTCTCACTGTTGTGGCCTCTCCCGTTGCGGAGCACAGGCTCCGGATGCGCAGGCTCAGCGGCCATGGCTCACGGGCCCAGCCGCTCCGCGGCACGAACCCGCATCCCTCTCATCGGCAGGCGGACTCTCAACAACTGCAGCGCCAGGGAAGCCCTTATTATCACTTTTATACATGCATATTATCAGTTTACTATCATCAATGGAAAGCAGGCAAGGCATAATTAATTAGTTAAATATGATAAATGCTACTATAGCTCAGTGATCTATTGGGTACTGTTAGATTTTGTATTGTATTTTCCAGGTTGTTCTGCAATTTGCCTTTTCAGTTCAGATGTAAATAGCACTTCATAAGGTAGGAAAGAGAAAGATTGTAATAATGGCTACCATTTTTTGAGCTATTACTTAGTTTTGAGAACCTTATTAAGGACTTTATATCCTCACAGTGTTCTAGGATAGCTTTTAATATATCCCATTTTAAAGATAAATAACCTAGGAAGAGCTAAGTCATTTATTTATGTGGCAAGCACAGGTCCCGTGCTCTTAATCACTACATCATAATGCTTCTAAAAAGAAGCAATGAAATTAATCCCAGTATTATTTACTAAATAAGATTAAAACTTGAGAGAAATTTTATAATAGTTTTATATATTATCTCTGCCCTCCCTCATTAGTATAAATGTATCAATAGTTGAATGTTATTTTTATTGTGGTCTGGACATAATACTTTTAGTTTGTAGTGTATTTTTTTAGACAGATAAATAGATTAATTGAAATTACAGGATCTTATATATGTTTATTTAATCACAGAAAAATTTATGTTTAATCGCCCTCTGCTTTCCTCTGTTATCACCTGTAGTAGTTGTAAAATTTAGGAATGTTTCTTCACTAGCTTAGAGCTTTAAAGCTGCTTATCAAACATCATCTGTTAATAATAACAGGCATTCTTTCATCTTTTCCAACTCTATGAGGAAGAACCAGGAAGGAACTTTTTTGGTCACTGGCTGCCATCTCTAGTTTTCAGTGCTATTAATAACAAATCTCCTGTAATAGCAGATAGGCTATTCTTTTTCAAATATGCTTTTAAAATATAGCCATGTGTGGGATTCTCATTTCTTATTGATCTCCCGCTATTATTTTAATCTTACCACATTAAATCCAACTGTTTTTTTTACTGCATTTTAAGTATAACTGAGCCCTCTTTCATATATTTATAAGAATTATCCTTTGACTTAATGATTTAAGATATTTTGGAAATTTCGATGGTTACTTGATAATTTTTCTTTTCTAGGGCTTATTACCAAAACCAAAGGAAACTCCTTTTCTTGTCTCCTTTTTCATTGCTCAAGTTGTGACTACATGCTCTGGTGGAATACTCTCCTATCCCTTTGACACAGTTAGAAGATGTATGATGATGCTGGTATTTTATATTATTTGTAAGCTTAATTGAGTTTTCCAGTATTTGATATTCAGATGTAATTTATTAAAATTTTAGAGACATTTTGGCTGAAAGGCATAGGCCATTTGTTTTACTTACTAAAATAAATACATAATGTGTTCTGTCTTGTATTCTTTCCTATCCCAAAGCAGCCATCATCCAGCAAAGTTTCTTCCATGTCTCCTATCAGAACAGAAATGTCTTTTACTCCTACAGCATGTATTGTTTGGAGAGTGGAGGGGCATGGCAAGGATTAGATGAGCATGTGTCTATCCTAACTGAATATTATTAGATTAAGTAGAATAAGCCCAGTCATAGGCTACTGACATATGTAATCATTTGTTGTAGTATATTTTAATAAAAGTAAATAATTTTTAACTCCAAGGATGAAGACTTGTTTATAATGATGTATGTTCTAAATGTAAATGCCCAAACCAAAATTTTGATAAAGTCAATCTCCATTGCTGTTACTTGTTACATTCATTCATTCAACAAATAATTGAGTGCCTATTCACCAAGCTCTGATGACACAAATAAAATAAGGCAGAACCTGCACCCAAATTCATAGCATAGTATTGAAGGCATACTGTTAATGGTTTAAGTAGAAATGTGCATAGGTTCCAGGAATGCAATAGGGGAGGGGTACCCAAGTGCTTAAAGTGATCAGATATGGCCTCTTAGAGAGCTAAATCTCAGTAAATAGGCTTTTTCTCCAGACAGTGAAGAATACATTCTCAGCATAGGGGTAAAAAACATACCTAGAGGTATGGCTTGAGAAGAATTTCAGTATACCCATATGATAGGTTTCATGAGGGCAAGTGAAAATAATGAGGCCAGAAAGCTGTGTTTATTATGTGTCAGAACTGTCCTAAGCATTTTACACTTTAACTCATTTAATTCTCAAAACTATGCTGTGAGGTGTAGTTATCCTCTACAAAATGGTCCTGGAAGAACCCAGTGGGCCGCCTGAAAGGGTAAAGCGCATCTAACCTATTGCTTCATCTATCCTTAAAGTTGTTCCTTTTATATCTGTGTTTCCTCTTGATCTATGTCTAGCTCTAGTTTAATAAACTGAAACACTTTTGAAAATTAATTTGCAAATAGACTGTGGATTAAGTAAATGGTCCTGTATCAATGTTAAATTGTCTGGTTTTGATAACTGTACTTGGGGTATGTAAGAAAATATTCTTAGAAAATGCACACTGAAATGTTTAAAAATAAGGGGCAATGATACCTGTAACTTACTGTCAAAATAATTCAGAAAAAAAATTGTGGGTGTGGATTTATATATATATGTGTGCATTGCTATGTGTATAAAACCGTACCACTGCCATAACATAGTACCAAAGACTGGGTGGCTTAAACAACAGAAATTTATTTTCTAACACTTTGGGACGTTAAAAGTCAGTCAAGGTGTCCAGCAGGGTTGGTGTCTTCTGATGGCCTCTCTCCTTGGCTTGTAGATGGCCTCCTTCTCCCTATGTCTTCTCATGGTCCTTTTTCTGTTTCTTTTCTTATAAGGCTTATCATAATGGATTAGGGCCCACTCTAATGAGCTCATTTAACCATAATTATTTTTATAAAGACCCGGTCTCCAAATTTAGTCACAGTCTGAGGTTCTGGGGTTAGGTCTTCAATATATGAATTTTGTGGGGACACAATTCATAACAGTATTCTTTAATTTTTGCATTTTGATTTTATATCCCACAACTTTATTAAGCCATATTACAAACACTAATCTATATGTACACCCTTTGAAGTTTTTTTTTTGTTTTTACACACAGAGTGATATAATCTGCAAATAATAGCAGGCTTTTTTCCCTTCCTTATCAGTTCTTATGCCTTTTATTCCTTTTCTTGCCTTTCTGCACTGGTTGAGACCTCTGATTCAGTGTTACATTAAAGAAGTAATAACTGGCAACCTTGTTTTGGTCCTAGTCTTACCAGGAATGCCTTCAGTGTTACAGATTACAAAGTTTAATGTTCGCTGTGGGTTTTTCGTAGTTATCCTTTATTATATTATGACTGGTCCTTTCTGTTTTGGATTCCAGTAATTTTGTGTGTGTGTGTGTGTGTGTGTGTGTGGTACGCAGGCCTCTCACTGCTGTGGCCTCTCCCGCTGTCGAGCAAAGTCTCCGGACGCGCAGGCTCAGCGGCCATGGCTCACGGGCCCAGCCGCTCCACGGCATGTGGGATCTTCCCAGACCGGGGCACGAACCCGTGTTCCCTGCATCGGCAGGCGTACTCTCAACCACTGTGCCCCACCAGGGAAGCCCATGGATTCCAGTAATTCTTAATCATGAATGGTGGTCATGTTTTTTTCTTTATCGAGATGATCATATTTTTCTCATATGCCTGGGGTCAATCCAGCTTGGTCATGATGTATTGTATTTTGTACCCCTTGCTGGGTTTGATTTGCTAGGTTTTGTTCAGGATTTTTGTATCCGTGGTTTCTGTGACATAAGCTTGTCATGTTTTTCCTTCTTGCGTTATCCTAGTCTACTTTTGGTATCAGGCCTATCTATGCAAGCCTCATAAAATATGTTAGGGAGTCTCCCCACTTTTTCTCTTCTTTGGAATAATTTCTGTGAGATTGGAATTAAATTTCCATTGAATTTTTAATAGAACTCACATATAAAGCCATCTGGACACGTGGTTTTCTAATTTTTGAGAAGATTTATAACAACTGATTGAATTTCTTTAACAAATTTAGTATATTCTAAAGTTTTTTGATATTCTGTTGGTAAATTATACTTTTTAGGAATTTATTTCCTCTGTGTTTTCAAAATAATTGTCATAAAGTTGTTCATAATATCATCTTGCTCTTTCTTAATCTCTGGGTCATCTGCAAAGGTGTTACCTTTGCCACTTCTAATAATTTGGGCGCCTTTTCCTGTTTTTCCTGAAACAGTGTTTCTAGAAATTTGTCAAAGTATTTCAGATAACTAACTTTTGACTTTTTATGCTTTCTCTTGCATTTATTATTTCCTTTATTTCTGGTGGTTATAGTTACCACTCAAGCTGCGTCTTACAAATTTAGTTGAGTTTTGTGGTTGTTAGTTAGGTTTTAAGTATTTTCTAAGATGTGTTTTTCTTAATACCCAAACGTGATATTTTTCTAGTTATCTTTTTTGTTCTTGATTTCTCTCTTAATTGCAATGTGGTGAGAGGATAAATCATGGTATGTGATGCCAGTCTTTTAAAATTTGTTAAGTGTAATATGTGGCCATTTTTCAAGTGTGCCTGAAAAGCATGAGTATTTTGCAGTCAGTGGGAACAATACTTAATATATGACCATTAACTCAACATACTTACTCAACACAGTGTTAATCTTAATCTATCCCTGTTGCTAAATTAAATCTGTCTTATGATAAAAGATGTTAAGATAATGGCAAACTCTTTGTCTTTCTTTGTATAGAGCGGTGAGGCTGAACGGCAATATAAAGGAACTTTAGACTGCTTTGTGAAGATATACCAACATGGGGGAATTGGCGCATTTTTT
Organism: Neophocaena asiaeorientalis asiaeorientalis; assembly: GCF_003031525.2. Taxonomy (NCBI): domain Eukaryota; kingdom Metazoa; phylum Chordata; class Mammalia; order Artiodactyla; family Phocoenidae; genus Neophocaena; species Neophocaena asiaeorientalis. The sequence continues at coordinate 6,392,402 of NW_020173215.1, forward strand.
CATGGTGCCTTCTCCAATATCCTTCGTGGTACAGGGGGTGCTTTGGTGTTGGTATTATATGATAAAATTCAAGACCTCCTTAATATTGATATTGGAGGTAGTTCATCGGGAGATTAAATTGAAAAATGGATATAGTTAACTTATTAAACATACAAATTACGTAGCTGCCATTTGTATACATTTTGATAGTGTGTTATTACTGTCAGTATTTTCTTAAAGTGCTAATTCCGCAGTGAAGCATAGGCTTTTTTTTTTTTTTGCGGTACGCGGGCCTCTCACTGTTGTGGCCTCTCCCGTTGTGGAGCACAGGCTCCAGACGCACAGGCTCAGCGGCCGTGGCTCACGGGCCCAGCCGCTCCGCAGCATGTGGGATCTTCCCAGACCGAGGCACGAACCCATGTTCCCTGCATTGGCAGGTGGACTCTCAACCACTGCGCCACCAGGGAAGCCCAAAGCATAGGCTTTTTTCAAGGATTTAAATACTAAAAGGTCAAATAAATGTGGTTTCTTTCCTACTTAGACTCAAACTCACTTTAATGAAGAATTTTACTTAAGTGGTACATGTTATTTTTATTAGTTTAAAATCTTTTTCTTTTGTGATTAAAAAAGTAAATTTTATAATGCTAAAATCTAAGAAATGAAAGTATCTTCTTTTAAAATGATATTCTTTTAATGTAACTGTCTCCCCATCTTTTAAAATCATATGATATGACAAATATTTCTTCAAAGCTTATTAGGAGATGTCATCATGATATCTGTGGGCATAAGTAAGCTTTATTCTACAACATCTCTACTAAAGCAGCTCAGGTTATTACTATGTTTATGGTATGTAGCTTTTGATAAGCACAGATTCTAGATCTGATCATAAAAAAATTGATAATGACTTTAATGACACTGCAAACTGTCGTTGGAAAGTAAAAGATATAAAAATGGCGTATCTACTAACTTTTATCTATAAAATAAATAAACTCTTGCTAATGTGAATATATCTTTGAACAAAAAATATCTCCTTGAAAATTACTTTGTTTACTTTGTATTGATGATAATAAAGGAAGTTTAAAACTTATTCCTGAGCTTTATTTTCCTTGATTCTAACTTATTAATAAGCAGAGAGTAACCAAATTTTTGTTAGAATTGGGAACTGGCTTAAAGACAGAAAGCAGGGTTTTCAAGGTTTTGTACAGGAGTCTGCCTTGTAGAAGATAGTACATTTGAAATCCCCAAGACTTTAAAGTTTTAGTGGGTAAAGGAATGTTAAGCTAGTGGGGATAAACTATAGAAGGATTTTGTGAGGCTGTGAGTGGACAAAACCAAAATAGGGTGAGTGAACTTACTGGTGCACAGGGCAAAGTATATTTCATGGAAAATAATACAAACTGTACTTTTTAATATACTTGGTGTTATCACTTGAGGATAAAAGTTAACTCTTTTGAAAACTCTTAACATGATTTCTTGCAGTGGCCAACATAACGCAAAAAGTTATGTAACAAGATAGAAGACGCTTCTATACTATCATTAGTTCTGTTTACCACAACAAAAGGAAGATTTAAGATGGCCCAAAGAAAATCAGTTAAAGTAATAAAAATTAGGAATAGTGTCCCGTAAAAAGATAAACTAAGAAAAGATAAAAGTTTTTAATTTGTTTAGGGACATGCTTAGAGGCAAAAAGTCTTTAAAAATGGCATCCATAGAGAGCAAACAATTTAATTACTAAATTGCTAGACCAAAAGCCTGTTCTTTGAATCCTGCAACATGTATATAGTTAGGACAAAAGAAAATAAAATGTTAACCTAGGGGACTGAAACTGAATATGCTGTGCCTACCAACCACACAAACTGCCCAATACAGTTGAAAGGTTGGAAGGAGTTTTATTTAAGAGGAAAAACTAGGAAGATAGGCACCAAACCATAATAGACAAGGAGGATTGCCAACCATCTCAAAGCAGTGAGTAGGAAAAAGGAAAGTCATCTGTGAGAAATCATAACCCCCAGGCTTGTGTCACAGCAAAGTATAGAATATATACATAAGTACTATCTGTGATACAGGAGCTCCAAACTGAATAAGTAAAACTGTTCTAGGACCAGTGAGACTTCCTAAGGGCTCTGAAAGAAACAAATACAAAACCTCTCTGGGACACTTCTATGACCCAGGGCACACAAAAATCCCACAGAAAAAGCAGCCTTACTGAGGATGAATTCATGGTGAAAACATAAATCATATGAGGAAACAAGCACTGTGTAGCAGAGTTGGTAGATACAATCAGAATTAGCAATTAGCACCCTAATTCTAAGAACTAAAAATGTGATAAAATACTCTAAAAGGCTATAAAGTTAGAATGTTTAAAATGATTAATAGATTTTTTAAAGGAAGCAAAATAATACAAATAGTACAGTATGAAAGAACAGACAAGTTTGAAAGAACATCTAGAAATGGTAGAGTGCTTGAAATTAAAAACATGACAAAAAGAGGCTAAGAGTCATAGAAGTTAGAATAAAGGGATCCTACACATTCTAATAGGAGATTTAGAAGAAACTGAAAAGAAGGGGTGAGAGGCAGTAATCAAAGGACAATGTCTGAGACTTCTCCAGAAGCTAAAAAATCCATCCATCCTCAGGTTAATAAAAAATTCCCAGTAAATTTAAAAAATTTATAATGCTATAAATTTTATTGAAGATGTTGGGATAGTACTTTATATTTGTGCTGTATTACACAAACACATTTCTAAAGCACTGACATACATATTAGAAATAACCCTTAAAGTGAGGTAGATAATAAAGGTAGATGATAACTGGGGAGGTTAAAGGAATCACAAAAGTTAGTGGCAAATCTTGGACTCCCTATATCTAATTTAAATTCGTTTTACTAATACTATACAACTAGTATATTTTAGGATAATATAATCTGAGAGCTCACAGTTGGCCTTGTAGAATGCAAAATCCACCATCTTCATTTTACAGAAGAAGGAACTACACCCCAGAGATTGTGTGGCTTGCCCAGAGAGGCACAGGTAGTAGTTGTTGATTCCATCATTGGAATCAGGTCAGCATCTGGTTCTTGCAGTAGTCCTCTTTTCAGGAAACAGGGTCAGGTAAAGGTTGGGTACACCTGTTCTGGAATCAAATCCCTACTCAGCTCTTATTGGCTGTATAACTTTGGGAAATCATTTTTTTTTCATTTTTATTGGAGTATAGTTGCTCTACAGTGTTGTGTTAGTTTCTGCTGTACAGCAACGTGAATCAGCGATACATATATTTTTTAAAATCCACATTAGACACATCCTAATGAAACTACAAAATATCAAAGAAATAAAACTCATGACTTGCAAAGGAACACTATTTAGACTCATCAATAATAATGGATGCCAAAAGATAAGGGACAGTTACTGTCAATCAAGAATTGTCAACCAAATTATTATTCAAAAGGTAAAGATTTTTAGACAGAAACAAAAAATTCACCATTCAGAGACCTTTACTGAAAGAAAACCCAGAAGGAAAGAGGTATGCAAGAAGTAAACATATTGGTAAACCAAGATAAACACTGGCTGTAAAAGACTTTTTGGTGGGAGAAGTAACCTGGTGAATTGGGGGATAATTTAGACTCTTTCTCAGTTTTCTTGAGAGCCTACACACATTTTGGTCTCTTCTTGCATTTTTTCAGGGGCAGGCCCCAATGTAAAACTAGGTATATTACTATAAGCAGGTAAGTCTGCTTAATTCTGGAGTGCAATAATTATAAGCCCATAGACACATTTCTGTAATATCAGTAAAGCTGATTTTTTTTCTATCTCCACTGCCCACTCTTCTAGCTCAACTGTTTGAAATTTCAGGTAGAGATTCAGCTAAAATGGTATCTAGAAGGAAATTTATGGCTGCAAATATATGTATTAGAAAACAAAGAGAAAATTAATGAGCTGGGTGTTAGAAAAAGGACAAAGTAAACAAATATAGAAGGAGATAATAAAGAGCAGATGAAATAGAAAACAAAGACATAATAAACAGGCAAGAAACCCAGAAGCACTTTAAGAAACCACTAGTGATAGGAGCCAAGAAAAGAGATTCAAATAATGTTAAGAATGAGAATATTGGACATATAGAAAAGATTTTTTAAATAAATGAATAATCAGCTTTATGCCAACAAACATGAAGGCTTACATGAAATGGTCAATTTTCAATAAAAATATAAATCAATATTGATACAAGAAATAATAGAAAACAAAGACTGTATCCCCTAAAGAAACTTAACCCATGGTCATAAATCTACTTGTAAGCTCCAGGCCAAGATGGTTTTCAGGCTTGTTTTACCAAAACTTTGCCAGAGAAAAGAAAAAGGGGAAACCTCCACAACTTCTTCTATGAAGCTAGTATAATCTTGATATTAGCAAGAAGAGTAAAGAAAGGAAAATTAAACCTTATAGATACAAACATTCTAAATAAAATAATCACAAGCTAAATCCAATATATCTAAAAACAGAACCATCATGGGTGGCCTAACAGGTTTATCCGAGGAATACAGGGATGTTTAAAAATCTATTAGTATTACTGCATTAACTGATTTAGGGAGAAAAAAAGATCATTTCAATAGATGATGAATAGCGTTTGTTAAGTTTCAGTATCCATTTACGAGAAAAAACTCTTAGCAAGGAAAAGAGGATAATTTTAGCTTTTTTATATCAACGCAGAAGTATTTTCTTTAATGTTAAGCACAAGACAAGGATGCTCACTGCTATAGCTTATATTCACCATTGTACTGAAGAGCTTAGGCAACATAATTAAGAAAAAAGAAGTAGGATTAAAAATGAAGAAAAAATTTGGTTATTTCCCAGGCCATATGGTTCTATATACAGAAAATCCAAGAAACTACAAATATTAGAATTTTTGAGAATACAGCAGGATTGATGGATACATTGATCAATATACATAAATCAAACGTAATCCCTATGTTGTAGCAGCAGCTGGGCATACCTACCATGTATTGGCTTTTTTGGTTCCAGGCATTGTGGCTATGCTCACATTATTTAATAATAAAAACAGCCTCATAGGTGTATTTGTCGTCTTCTTTTTAACAGGTTTTGAACATGGGACTTGGATAGTTAAGTAACTTGCCGAAGGTCCTACCGCTAGTAACTTAGGTGAGGCTGGGACTACAACCCAAGTCTATGTGACCCCAAACCTAGCCAGGAGGTACTCTCATTTCCTCCCAGTAAATGTAGAGAATGTAATGATAATAATCCCTTGCGCCTGACCCCAACTCTTTCTTTTTACTCTGATATTTTGTGTTTTTTTAATAGGAAAATTATTCTCACACCCTCAAGTTGTACACACAACATGGAGAAATAAATGGTCGTAGGAGAATTTCAGGATATTCTGGACAAAATCCGGACGGTGGCGGGCCTAAAAGGATGGTGGCCGCAGGGGCAACTGAGGAGACCGGGGAGAAGCCGGGAGCCGCCCAGCAGCACTGGGGCCCGGGGTCTGTTGGGAGCAGCGGCACCCAGTCCCCTCGCTGCTCACGCACTGCCTGCTGGGAGGCAAGGCCGCGACACCCGCCGCGTCGGAGAGGACAGAGGATGGCGTCGACGGGTATCACCAACTTCTCCGGTGTGCTTGTGAGACGGAAGAGCGGTGTGATTCTTTAACGTAGAAAGACCAGAGCCAAAACATTACATTGCGGTTTCCACAGTACCGCCCTTGAAAATGGATTTCACATTCCTCATAGCAACAGCAGCAGGAGCTATAGCCACCCTTGCTGCTGCGGCTGTTGCAGCATTGATAGTGGTAAGAAGTCTACGTTCTTTTAGAAAGTGGACAAATAAGGACAATAAGCGTACGGAAAAACCTCGTAAAAAAGTCTCTTTCATGAGACCAACCAGTGGGAAACAGTAAAGACCTGAGGAATCGGGCGAGAAGCAACAGGAATCACACAAGGAATTGGACGAGAGTGTACAGGAAACCCGGGAAGAACTGAACGACAAGGGACAGGACCACGAAGCACCGAATGACAAGGAACAGGAACCCCAGGAAGAAGTGAACAAGAAGGGAGAAGAAACTCACAAAGAAACGAATGAGAAGGAACAGGACAGCCAAACTTCAGGCAGACACAGATGCTGATCAAATGAAGAAAGCAGACAGCTGGGGCAGCGGAGGCTCCTTTTCTGCGGAAGAAAGGGCAGAGGCTGGAGGCCACTCACAGGCTTGCTTGGTGTCACGGCCACACACAGGCGTAAGGTTGCTTTCCTGTAAAACTGGTTTTCAGAGGTAAGGGTTAGTGGATGAGACTGCACCTTTTAGGATATGAGGGAAGTTAAACGAAGGGAAAGTTGTCAGTGTGTTGTTCCTTGACAAAAGTTTTTTTTGGGTTTTCCAGCCCCGGTGGGGGGGGGGGGGAAGTCCCATTGGCTTTCATACCAGACACTGTTACTTGTGAGGAGAAAAGGACTCCTTCCCCCACCCCCCCGCCCGGGATCGACGGTGCCCCGTAGGGCGAGGCGAGGCCGCGGTCGGCCGCACAATGGGAGCCACCTCACAGGGGCGGGCGCGGCGCGGCTGGCGGCACGTGGGCACCTCGGGGCGGCGAGGCCGGCGGGGGTTGCGGGGGGAGCCAAAGCTGCGGGCGGGCCCTCGGGGGAAAGAGCGAGGAGGTGGTTGCCGGGTCATCAACCGCCAGGCTGCGCGCCCGACACCGGGCAGGCCTGGGCAGTGTCCTGCCCCTGCGACCGGCGACGCGTCCCCCGTTGCCAAAACAATCGGAAGGGGTCCTTCAGAACACGTGGGCAAACCGCCGGCGGCCGCTCTCACCTATACCAGCCGCAGTGCGCCCCGCTGCCGCGCGGTGGCGACCGAGCTAGCTAGTTCTGCTTCCCCTCCTCCTCTCCTGCCCGATCCTCCCCGCTCCCCCTTCTCCTCCCTCCCACTCCCGGCTGCCTCAGCCGCCTCCATTTTCCAGATCTTTCTCGAACCCGCAGCTCCTCGGGCAGCCGTTGCCCGAGTGCTGACGGAAGCTGCCGAAGTCGAGGCCGGGAGCAGCCTCGGGCGCGGAGGGGGAGCCGGCGCGCCTCCCCAGCGACCGAACGCGCAGGCGCAGACCCAAGTAACTGCCGGTTGGAGGCGGTCGAGCCGCAGTGGAGAGAGACCTGGCTGGCGGAGGCTGCGGCGCGGGCGGCCTCCACCTCCTCCAGGGTTCCCCGACGCGCTGCCCTCGTTTTAATGCGCAGCGACTTCGGGTCATCTCTCCTTTGCTTCTCGTAGGAGTCGCAGTTCCAGGAGCAACAGCCTAGAAGAGGACGCGGTCCCCGCACAGAGGGCTTCAGCACCATCCCCCCGACCATTAGGCGGCGGGATGTCTGTGGTCGGCATTGACTTCGGCTTTCTCAACTGCTACATCGCGGTAGCGAGGAGTGGCGGCATCGAAACCATCGCCAATGAGTACAGCGACAGGTGTACCCCGTAAGTGCCTTGTCTGGTCATAACCCTAGGAAACGTCTCCTCCCGACCCTTAACGCTTGTCCCGCCCGCTGGTTTCTTCTGATGCGCGGAACTCTGAGATGACAGGTGCAGTGTATCAACTGCGATCTCTAGGGACCGCGGGTTGGCGCGCCCAGGTGGGAGTCGGACGTACTCGCTCCGCACAGCTGCTTTTCCTTCAAGGACAAGGGACTTAACTCGGATAGCTGGCCCATCTCTCCTTTCTGTACC
>NW_020173215.1:6400298-6455733 GCF_003031525.2 Neophocaena asiaeorientalis asiaeorientalis
TCAGTTTTCGGGAAAGGGATCGGAGCGGGACCACCACGATGTCCGGAACACTGGAGAAAGATCTTTGGTTACCCCTAGTGGGGCTTGTGTGGGATTATTGGCCGCGGGCAGGCATCCCCGCTCGCTCAGTAGAAAAACTGTTTATTCTTTTTTCCCTTCCTGCTTTCCCCATCTGTCAGCGTGACAGCTTTCTCTCAAAAAAAGTAGGAAATGAAAGCTTAGACTGCAAATATCAGAAGATGAGTTGCAAGTTCATCTGACCCAGAAAACCTTTTTTGTTTGTTTTTAAAGAAGAGATTGAGATATTCAGGTTTTTATCTCAGTGTCCTTGAGAATTCGAGGTAATCGGATCGGTTTCCAGGGGCGTAGGTTAATGGTACATTAATAGGGAGAGGATCAGGGATGGGAGTCGTTGGCCTCAAGTATTGGTAATGTTCATCCATTAAAGGAAAGTGGGGGAGTTAGAACCTACCAAAAGCATATTTCTACAGAATGAACCGTTGGAGAGTCAGAGGCCGCTGCCCTGTATAAGCGTGACTGTGAAGTGATTCCATTACGAACACTTAACGAAACACTTAGGAGGAGTGGCATTATGTCATGGAAACATGTTTCCATATGTTCCATTGTTTCTCTGATCTGGGAAGTTAGCAAAGAATAGAATTAAGTAAGACAGGGTATGAAAAACTAGCTTCTTATTGTAGACTCCTGTTACCGGTAATTTTATGAGGAAACCAACTGTCCATATCTTATTTCCTATGGAGAGGCAACTAAACATGTTTGACCCTTCTGAATGGTCCAAAATACAATACTTTAAATATAAGACTAATCTTGTCAGTGTTAAGCTAAGCCTTTAAATAATTATATTACTACACTTTTCTGAGTAATTTAAATTACGTCAAGGAAATGTTGATGATAGCTTACTTGAATCATTTTGTGCTTTGGTTTCTTTCCAAGAATATTCTATAAGGTTTTGTACCACATTTTTCTAGATTATATGCATTACATTTCTTTTACTGAAATTTTGGATCGTTGTATTCTCAAATGTGAGCATAGGTCAGTTAATTTTCATAGTACTGTTAGAACTCTTCTTTCTACATCTTTTTCTGGCTTTTATGCACAATGAGAAGGTGAAGTAGTAATTGTAAACTATTTATGACTTCATCTCTACAACGTTTTGTTTTAAGCCACAGTAGATATGGGCTTCTGCCAGAAAAGGACTAGGAAATTCCACTCTCCTCTTTCAGCAGAGTAAAGGTTAATGGGGGCAGTCTTTGGCTTCAGGGACTTAGCTTATGGAGAAAAAGTGAGAGGTAGGATGGACGTTCCCCTTATCTTTAAAGCCTTATCCTAAAAGGTCATAAACCAGAATTGTAAAACAGATACTGCATTTCCAGGCTCAGAAATCTTAGTAGTGGGTCCATGACTCTTTAAATTTAAAGAGCCTGGCCAAACTTTCAAAAGAGAGTTATTTAGAAATTAGGCTGCTTATTTAAGTCTTCTAAAAGTCTCTTTGTTAATATTCTTAAGCACATTGGCAAATTCTGTGTGGCTGAGAGTTAATGATCTTTCTGATTGTAAGAGAGTCACTTTTAAGATCTAGATTTAATGAGCCTAATCCAAAGTAGAAAGTTGTAAAGGTGGAAGCACTGTATTCCTAGCTTGTATCAGCAACTCTTCCCTTCTTTCCGTGGCTGTGTACTGTCATTTATCTCAGAAATATATCTTTTATTGTTACTGAACTAATACTTCACTGTAGTCCAGTGTTCTTATACTGTATATTTGCTTTGCAGGGCTTACGTTTTTGAGTGAAAACATAGCCCTTTCTGATCCCTAGACATTTATTCGTTAAATGCCTGTCTTGCAAAAAGCATAACTATTAGAGGACCTGTAACTTTTCTAATACACCACAGTGTCTAATAATACACATAAACTAGCATTTCAAAAAAATTTTTTTTCCATATTCCAGTTGCTGACATCAAGGTAATATGACACAGGTATTTCTGAGATGCAAATACATTATAAAAAGATCCTGTGAGGACTTCCTGGGTAGGCCAGCGTTTAAGACTCCGAGCTGCCACTGCTGGGGGCACGGGTTCGATCCCTGGTCAGGGAACTAATATCCCACGTGACCTGAGGCGAATAGAATAGAATAGATTAAAATAGGATAAAATATTGATAAAAAGGTCCTGTGGAAAAGAGGTAGGAAATGTTTGATTTAGTTGGTTTCAACATCCATACTTTTTCACATTTGTTTCATTCTTTAACAAACTTGATTATGGATTCATGGGAGAATCCCACATATAAACAAAGAACAATTTAATGAAAAAGATAATTGCTTAAGTTTGGTGTACAATAAGGGACCAAGGGCAAGTAGTTAAACCTGTTTTTCAGATTCACCTTCTGTAAAGTTGGGAGTGCTTGTACTAGCCTCTCTTATCTCGTGCATAAATTGAAGAGGAAGAAAGAAATTAACATGCATAAATTGAATAAAATATTAACTTATTTTTTCTGAATATTTTCTTATTTAAAATTATTATGCAAATAGTACATGTTTATTGTAGAAATATAGGCATGTTAAAAGATGAAAATGAAAATTATAATTTTTCCATCCAGAAATAAAATTTCCAGATGGTTTTCTCTGTGTGTATTTCAAGGGTAGATTATATTTTATATTCTGTTTGGTGTCCTTTATATATAAAATATATTTCTATACTATTAGTTTTAGTGTCTGTATAATCATTTCCTTAATTTAATTCATCCCTTATTGGATATTCAGGTTGTTTATATTTTCTTTTTATAAGCAGTGTTGCAATAACTATCTTTATAACTAAATTTTTGACCCTTAATTCCTTCAAATAAGTTCCTAGAAGTAAAATTACTGAGTGTGTACATTCTTAAGGCCTTAGATATGTTTGTATTGCTTGATTAAGTATAGATGTAGGGATTGCAATTTCCATGCTAGACTCAGTTATATCAAAGTGATTAGTTTCACACATGGGAAAAGAAAACTGCAGCCAGAAATCCTCATTCAGTATCAGATTAAAGCATGTGGTCAGCTAAAACATGCTGCCTGCCTGTATTGATAATAGTGATGTCTAGGGGCTAAGCATTGTGTTTGCGCTGTCACACATATCACACCAGTTCTATGAGTTTGATAATACTAGCTATCTTTTTCCATAAGAAGCCTTAAGCAAAGTTAAGTATCTTGGCCAAGAACTAGTAAGCAGTGAAATGGATTCAGTTTCAGGCTGCTTTGACCCCTGAACCCCAATGTCCTTACATTATCCATTGGCATATGGATGGTATCTATATATTGGTTTCATGGGGGTGTCATGGGACAAATTGGGCAGTTACTGTAGAGAGAAGGATCTTTAATATCAGTCAAATCATCTATTTTTGGCTATTTTTTAAGAAGTATTATCTTGTTTTAAAATGTTTTAATATGCTTTTAAGTTATTTTAAGAACATGTAAAAATCTTGTTTCAATTTAGAAATTCATTAAAAAATACGTACACAAAGTAAGTTAGTGTAAACCTATGGAGGAAAGTAGTGTGGAAAGACTATAAACTATTAACAATGGATATTTCTTGACAGTAGAATTATAGAGTATGCTTTTAATACATAGTCTGTAATGTTTTGAATTTTTATGAACTTATTTTACAGTAAGGAAAATGGATCTTTTAATCAAACTATTATTTCAAGACATTTTTGTTAGGTGTACGTATTTGTTTTGTGATCAACATTCTGTAGGATCCGACTTACTGTTCAATTCTCTGTTTTTCTGTCTTCATTACCTTTTCCCTATTTCTTTTCCAGTGTATGTATAATCTGAGAATATGCGAAAATATTATTTATACACTACACCTCAAATATGTGAGATGTCCTCTTCAGTGCACAAAAGTAGAAATCACTTACCTTGGGGTATTGAAAATAAAAATTTTTGTACACAGAAAATGACAAAACTACAGACATTAACAGTGGCTAGTTGGGTAGGAGGACTTTTTATGATAATAGCAGTTTGGAGTAGGAGAATATTTTTACAGTTTTTAAATTAAATATTGTACTATATGAAATGGTGTTGTTTGTATGTTTTACTATTAGCTTACATTAACTTTGATTTAAAATATTTTAAATACTGAAGAATTACATAAAGTAAATCTCCTTTTTCTCTTCCCAGACACCTCCTAAACTTTAGTGTGTTTCTATACATTTGCAAGTATATGTATATAACTGGGATTTTTTTTAACGTAGAATTACATTATACATATTTTGCAATTGCTTTTTTCAAAATATACTGTGGACATCTCAGACTTGCTCATATGACTCTAATTTATCTCATCTTTTTAATGGTTGTACAGCATTCCGTTTATCTATACACTACCATTAGTGTACATTTCAAAATATTTTGCTGTTGACAAACAAAGTTCAATGAACAGCTTCCCCACACCCTTCTTTTTTTAAAAAATGAAATTGTGCCCAAAGGAGTGGGTGGGCAGGTATCTCACACTTAAGCACGGCCAAAGCTAGAACTATAAAATCTTTTAGTCTGAATATTATGCATGAAACAAAATGAATCTCCAGTCATTGCCTTGAATTTGTGGGTGAAAAATTCTGAAAAGTTTCTAGAAGTCAAGGAATGATAGGTACAAATTACATAATATCTATTACAAGTTGGAGGTGTTTCATGTCATTGGTAGTCTTTTTAGTATGTGGTCACTAAAATACAAATTAATGACCATAACCATGTTCTAATAAAACTTTATTTGCAAAAATAAGTGGCAAGGGGTAATTTGCAAACCTCTCTTCTAGGCAGTCATAATCAAAAGACTTAAAATTACTGTGCATGGATATTTGTCTTTGAACTGATGAATTTTAAGTAAGATAGTCAGCTTTTAAAATAATGTATCTAATCTAATAATTAATCTAAATACTTAAACAATATGTCTCATTTAATGTATCTAATCAGCTTTTTAATTATTGTGTCTACCTATATAAATGTCTGTGATTTCTGTTAATGGGTTCAAGTTATAAACTAATTTGTGAATTATGCTTACTAGAAGCGTTTGGAAACTATTAAAGGAATTTTTATTATTTTTATCTGTTAAAATGTTTTATGCATTGTCCATATTGAAAGATTTGAAAGTTTATATTATTACTAAATCATATATGCCTAGAAGTTTTATACTTCTAAGTAGCAAGCTAAAAAGGAAATGGCAACAATCAGTCCTTTTGAGAACATTCCTCCCCCACCCCTTCTAGGGCAACTTTTTTCCAGATAGTTAATTTTGAGAAATAATAACTAGATGTTTTCTTTACTGTCAAACTCTCAGATCCCTTAATTTGTTTATAGGCATTGAAACACTCTAAGAATGTTGTCTCCAAATTATTTGAACCACTAAGGAATCATTTTGTACAGAACACTATTTGGGAAATGATGCAGTGGTTCTCAGCTGGAGGAGATGTTGTCCCCTAGGGCGTATCTGACAATATCTGAAGATATTTTGGTTGTCACACGGGGAGGGGGAAAGGAGGAGTGCTACTGGCTTCCAGCAGGTAGAGGCCAGAGATGCTCCTCAAATCCTCTAGTGCACAAAATAGCCCCACTGCCTCAAAAAAAATTAGCCCAAAATGTCAGCAGTACCAAGGTTGAGAAACCCTGCTCTATAGACATCTTGGCAACCATATCAGCGGTTGACAATTTGATTCAGAGCCAAATTGGCCATGCAAGGAGCGGACCTTTTGATTTAAACTAATTGATTGTCCTCTCATATCATTAATTCAGCTATTGTATTTCTTAGCATCTACTCAATGATAGCCAAAGAGGTTATAAATAGTAATTATGATCTCATGGGACTGGCAAGGGAAAGCGGAGATTTCTAAAAATAGGGCTATTTTTAAAGTGTAAATGGTAAGATCAAGAGGTTTTGAATCCTTTGCTTTATAAAGAAGCAAACAAAATTAGTGTTGCCCTCTTAGGTGAGAAGTTTCATAGTCTGTTGGCAGTATGTGTTTTCTCCAACCTAACCATGCTTGGCTTTATAAAAATAGGCTTTATAAGAGAGACAGAAAGTTAATCTTAGATTTTAAGGGAAAATACAAGTACATCTTTCTTAAAGTAATATCCTGTCATTTGATTTTTATGCCGCTCCTCTACTAAAAGTGATATAGGACATTCAGAAGCTTTGCTTATTTGTTTAGAGTTTTGTGGCATTCTTTGAGAATCTAGGACTACCACTGTGGTGGCAACATCAGACTGGATATAATATATTTAAGCTGCATTGTGAACTCTCCTTTTTTTTTTCTTTCAGGTATAAAATGGAATTTCTAAATAGTAGTTGAAATAATATATAAAAAGTATAATGTAATTGGATTATGTGATACATAGTTGGATAAACTGTTGAATATCCTTTTCTATAAGAACTTTTATATCAACCTAATATGTGTGTAATTTCCTTGGTATTACTAAAGGTCAGGTAAAAGTGTTGAAAGAGAATAGGTATTTAACTTATTTTGATTTTTCTGAGAATCCTTGGCAGGTATTTATTTAATGGCTGTGTTCTAGAATCTTTTTGAAAAAAAAATTGAAGGAAGGAATTTGAAGAACTTTAGTATGTGAGGAGAATTTTCTCTGTATTGAAACTGGGTATTTCCAAGTTATAACATTAAATTTTTAAACTTTAAAAGTTGTCTACTTTTAACCTAAAAGAATATCTGATAATGATAACTGTTTAGCTTTCCTTGTGAAGTGATACAGGTGCAAAACATATTTCAGTGAATACAGCACTTAATAAATGATAGTTGAATCAATCTTATTTGGAACTAAGTGTTCTAACAAGTTAAACTCGTGAGAATCAACCTAAGAATAAGATTTTCTGTGCATTGAAATGTTGGTAGCCTTGTATTGAAAAAAGTATTCAGAAGTGTATCCAAATAATGGAGTTGAGAGTAAGATGGACTATAAACAGGCTAAGAGATGGCAAATCCATGTTTTCTCTGATGAGTTTTAGGGTGGAATGCCAACCATCCGCGTGGATTGCTATATCAGGTATGCAGATATCTACTCTGGCAAAGACTGTGTTGAATCAAGGAGTTATTTGCAAGAGAAATGAAGATGTCACCTGAACCACTGATTCTTACTATATCCTGTTTTGGCCAGATCACAATTAAAAGTAACTTCCATTTCGTTCATCTGTTCATCACATTTAACATTTTAGTCCTACATATATATCTGCTTGGACGTCTCAAAGGTACCTCAATCTCAGCATGTCCAAAATAGAACTTGTGAAGGTCCATCCCCAAACATGTCTCTCTTACAGTGTTTTCTGTCCCATTGCATGGCACCACTATCTACCCTCTTACACAAACTGGAAACCTAGACATTATTCTTGACACCTCTTCCTATTACGTATTCCAGCACTGTTCAATAAAAATAAATATAATGTATGTGAGCCACATACATAATTTTAAATGTTCTAGTAGTTACATTAAAAAGCTAAGAAACAGGCAAAGTTTTAATATACTTGATTAAATCACTATATTCAAAATCTTATTTCAACATGTAATCAGTGTTTTAAAATTAATGAGATATTGTAACATTTCTTTTTATATTTTAAATCTTCAAACTCCAGAGTGTATTTCACACTTAAAATAAATACATCCAATTCAGATTAACTGCGCTGGAGCTCCAGTGTCACAGTTGGTGAGCGCGAGGTACTTACACAGCCTAGCTGCGTTTCATGTGCCTGATAGCCACGTGTGTCTGGTGGCTGCCGGATTGCACCGCGAAGACCTAGTTCATCACAAAGTCCTTTGAGTTTTAGCTCCTAAAATCTCTTAATTCCTTTTCCTTCTGTCTCAGCTGCTACTATACTGATAGAGATTATTGATAACTTCTAGCCCTCCTCCCATTCCTGTAGTCAAAATGATCTCCACCAGGGCTTCCCTGGTGGCACAGTGGTTGAGAGTCCGCCTGCCGATGCAGGGGACACGAGTTCGTGCCCTGGTCCGGGAAGATCCCACATGCTGCGGAGCAGCTAGGCCCGTGAGCCATGACCACTGAGCCTGCGCATCCAGAGCCTGTTCTCTGCAACGGGAGAGGCCACAACAGTGAGAGGCCTGCGAACCCAAAAAAAAAAAAAAAAAAGATCTCCACCAAACACTCCCCTAATTGAATCCATCATCATTTACTCTTCCTTCAAATCTCATCACTTTCTCCAATAAGCCATTCCTGATCCTCTTTTAGGTCAATTCGTGCTGTTGCACCATGTGTACCCGTTTTTGTACCACCTAGTTTACTTTCACTTGTGACTCTATAGCAATATAAGTTCCAAGGGAGCCAAAATGATGTCTGACTTTTTTCCCCTTATTATTATAGCTTTAGTACCCAACAGAGTGCCAGGCATGTAGTAGTTACTCAGCATTCATCTGTTAAATTGACTGAATGAACTTAACTGCTTGTCTTCCCTGAAAAACCCTGTGTCCCCAGTATAACAATATCTTGTTCAGCTCTTGAAAAGCACTGTTCTGGGATCTTTTTCCACTTTGTATTATATGTAAGCATGGAGTGTTCATTCTATTATTCAAAAGCCTTTAATGAACTCTCATAACCTACTGAAATATATTTCAAATTTATAATATATCATTTGAGACACTGTATAATCTGGCCCTCTGATGTATCTACCAAAATGTCCTATGAAACTAGCGAAGTTGTATTCTTCCTAGTCTCCAAGTGAGCATTAACCTTAGGAGCCATCTTCCCTTTCTTTCAGCAAGTACCTTGGTTATGTACCAGATGTCTAAACCAGTGCTATCCAGAACTTTCTATTCTACAGTGTATGTTCTATGTATTTTCTGTTCTCTGCATATCCAGTAGCCATATGTAGCTGTTAAGCACTTGGCTCTTGAGCCCTTGAAATGTGACTAATGCTGAGGAACTGAATTTTTAATTTTAGTCAATTTAAATTTTACTAGCTACATGTGGCTAGTGGCTACCATATTGGATAGTGCAGATCAAGGCAATGGGACATTCATTATCTACCTACATGGCGTTCACATCCTACTGTGGAGATAGTAAAAAAATAAATTGTATCAGATGGTGATACATTATGGAGAAGAATAAAATTGGGGAAACAGGAGATGTATGTATTGGGGAGGAGCAAGAATGTTATTTATATAAGATAGAGAAGGTATCTTGGATAAGCTGACATTTGAGCCAGAGACATGAAAGAAGTGAGAGCTCATGGCATGTGTTCCAGAAAGAGAGAACAGCATGTACAAAGCCCCTGATGCAGAAATGTGCTTGCCCTCTTCCAGAAATAGCAAGGAGACCTGTGTACCTAGATTGAAGTTCCAGAGTAGAGCAGCTAAGAACCAAACCATGAAGGGCTTTATTGGCTGTTGGGGAGATAGGACACCATTGAAGGGTTTTTAGCAGACGAGTTTGTCTTTAAGAGGATCACTCAGGCTGTCATATTGAGAATAGACATATACTGGGAATGTCCTTTTCCACAAAACAGATACATATTAAAATGCTTTCTTTTCTTTGAAGTCTTAATTCAGAAATCACATCTTCCACCTGCTTTTCCTAAGCCTTATTATCTAGAAGTGATTATTCTCTTTTTTTGCTAGTATCATTCATAATTTTATTTTATATGTTGATTTTCTTTTGATAGACTATATTCTCCAAGCACAGTGATTGTAGCTAGTATACATACAATGCCTGTAAATATTTTTTGATTGAATGAATAATTACCTGTAATTACAACTGAAACCATGGAAACATTTTCTCGAATCACAACATGAAATTTTTTTGAAAGTTTTTTTGATAAAAATGTTACTCTACACTTGTTTTTATAAGCAGAATTACATTTGCAGTAGTAAAAGCAACAATCATATTGTCCAAAGCATTTACCTATACTCACTCACTTAATCTTCACACAACTCTGTGAGTAGGTATTATTATCAACACTATCTTCTTGATGGGAAGCTGAGGCAAATAATGGTTAGGTAATTTCTACAAGGTTACTCAGCTGTTAATGGGCAGAGCCAGGATTTAGATCCAAGGAGCCTGGCCTTACTAAGTACAGTTAGTCTTTTTAGTAAGTCATAGACCAGTAGAATTTGAAAAACAATTTTGGGACCAATACAGTGTTGCCAAGTATTAGCACATTAAGAAAAATTCTAACGTTTATTCTGACCACTATTCTATTACTTAAGAAAGTTTAAAAATATGTAAAATTCTGATTTCAGTAACCTATTTTTTTGAGTAATACATAATTATATTCATTCCTTTAATTCATTTTTATATAGAGAGAAGCAGAGTAATAGCACATTAGTATAAAAATACCTTGAGAACAAACTTTTTGTTTTTTTCCTGTTTAGAGCCTGTATATCTTTGGGATCAAGAACGCGAGCCATTGGAAATGCAGCTAAGAGCCAGGTAAATTGTTCCTGTAGATGTTTTGACTTACAGGCAGAGTTAACTTCATATTGGTAACTAAGCTCCCATTTTATGTACTTGAGAGTGAAAAAAGAGAATAAAGAAGATGACTGGTCCTTATATCTTTGTATCTTATTAGATATGTTTTGCTTTGGGTTGTAAAATATTTCTTGAATTTTATTTTAAAAAAATCTTAGTTGTGAAGTCAGAGTATGCTACCAAATGGCGTCAGTTTTTCCTTGTATGGTCACTTTCTATGAGGGATATCCTCCTATCTAGAATATATACTTCTACAACAAGTGAATGATGTCTTTGTAAAAGAAGGTGGGAAAAAATGGAGAAACTAATATCTAGAGTAATCCTCTGTGGCTACTATTTTACTACTACTTTACATGGAATCTGTTTAAGTATTTATATTTCTAGGCTTCTGAAATCCGTTTGCATAAAACATTGACTTTTAACATTCCATGCTATAGGTTCATCGTCCTTGGACTTTGTTTATTACCATGAACCAAAACCCTTAACAATTATTTCTTACATGTTAATATATACCTGAGTCGTCTTTATTACAAAATAAGTCTGTTTAAAGGGGCATTTTTCCTCATGACTTTTTGTACTCAATTATTCAATTGACTCATTTATCCATGAATTTTTGCTTAAGATTTTTTTTATCAAGATTGTCTTACAGTTGGCCTGTGTATGAATGTGTTTTTTTCTTTCTTTTCCATTTTCATATTACATATAAACAAATGTTGTTTGTGCCAAAAGGACCCCTTCACTAAAGTTTACATCTCGTATTCTGGCTGATCTTCTTCTTCTTCTTCTTTTTTTAAATTTTCCTTATTTTGGGGGGCTGCGTTGGGTCTTAGTTGCGGCACACAGGATCTTCGATGAGGCATGCGGGATCTTTTCGTTGCGGTGCTCAGGCTTCTCTCTAGTTGCAGCATGCGGGCTTCTCTCTAGTTGTGGCATGCCAGCTTTCTCTAGTTGTGGTGCATGGGCTCTCTGGCTCCAGAGCATCTGGGCTCTGCAGTTTGCGGCACATGGGCTCTCTTGTTGAGGTGTGCAAGTTCAACAGTTGTGGTGTGTAGGCTTAGTTGCCCCGCGGCCTGTGGGATCTTAGTTTCCTGACCAGGGATCGAAGTCGTGTCCCCTGCATTGGAAGGCGGATTCTTTAACCACTGGACCACCAGGGAAGTCCCCTGGCTGATGTTCTAAGTGTATCGTAGACCTCAGACTCTCTGAAGAAAGCAAACTATGAGTTACTTCTCCAAAAAAGCTAAAGAGATCAACATGGTAATTCAGCATCCCAGTAGTTTTCATCTCATAATTGAAGATCAAGATCTACTTGGCTTTAAAGATCACTGAGAGGGAAACAACTGGATCTCAATAATATTCTATAGTTTGAACTACATGTTCTAGTTAAAGAAAAAAATTACTTTGCCAAAATACAAGCTATTTACAAATTAAGACACTTTAACTTAGCATCATGTTACATGGAAGGAGTTTTAATTTACTAGCCTAGGAGCAGTTTTCAGCAGTGGAAGCAACATAGTACCACAAAGAATAAGATATTGAGAGTAAAAGAAGAACATGGCAATAAGAAACATAGTTTAAATAAAAACACAAATGAAAGTGGAAAGAAAGAAATCAAAGATACTAATTTATTAGCCCAGAAGTGTTGAAGAAAGCCAGAAATGAGTTGTAGATAGATTTTCATTGTATTATTTGAAAAGTTTTAAAGTTTTCTTTTTTGAATCTAACATTCCTAAGGTAGGAGCAGAGTTGGAGGGGCAATAGTGTAATTTTTCTATCAATTAGAAACCAGAAGAATGAATGATTGTGTGTGATTCTGAACTTGGATATGTAGGATAAGGAGACTTGGTGATTCTCAAGTATTAGCATAGTGTTTATTTTGCATTAATTAAGTAATTGATAAATAAAAGTGTTTACTGCCAACAGATAGTCACGAATGTAAGAAATACAATTCATGGTTTCAAAAAGCTTCATGGGCGATCATTTGATGATCCTGTTGTGCAAACTGAAAGGATCAGGCTTCCCTATGAGCTGCAGAAGATGTCTAATGGAAGTGCAGGAGTTAAGGTAAGTTTATATTCCCAGAATGCAAACATATGTTCAAATTAAAGAAACCAATTATGATAATATTGCCTGTTTTTAAATATTTAAAAATTTTTTAATTTAACTCCTTTCCTCTGGATGCAGTACCTTTATACCAAAAATACAGGCAGTTTTCGTAATATGCTTTAGTGAATGCAAAAAAAGAATCTGATTTAGAATAATAATCTTTTTAATCCAAATACTTTTATTGTCAAGAAAAAAGGATTATTATTTGGAGAACTTTCAGAGGTGAACCACTTTTAAGGAATAAAGGCAGATGTGATTTAGAAAAATAGACCCCAAAAGTATGTTAATTTCTATAATGAGCTTTCTCTAATTTAGAAGAATCTTATAACATGTTACAGAAGTATTAAAGCAAACTCTTCTTCCAAGTAAGAGATGGATTCTGGATTTTTACTTCTACATCCTGAGACAGAAAGTTATAGATTGGTTAACAAAAACTAACAGAATACCCCAAACCACAGAGTTACTATATGGCTCAGCAATTCTACTCTTAGGTATATACACAAGAGAATTGAACCATATGTGCACACAAAAATTTGTACACTAATGTTCATAATAGCATTATTTATAATAGCCAGAAAGTGGAAACAACCCAAGCGTCCATCAGCTGATGAGTGGATAAACAAAATGTGGTATAGCTATTCAATGGAATATATTATTTGGCCATAAAAAGGAGTGAAGTACTGATGTGTGCTACAACATGGATGAACCTTGAAAACATGCTAACTGGAAATAAGGCAGATATAAAAGGCCGCATATTGTATGATTCCATTTTTATGGCTATCCAGAATCAGGCAAATCAATAGCCATGGAAAACAGATGTGTGGTTGCTAGGAGTTAAGGGTAAGGGGGAATGGGTGAATCTACTACTACTGCTGCTAATGGGTCACTCTTTTTAGGGTGATGAAAATGTACTACAGTTAATGGTAATCAGTGTACAGCTTTGAATGGACTAAAAACCACTGCATTATATACTTCAGAAGGATAAACTTTATGTGATATGAATTATATCTCAAAGTTAAAAAGTTTAATAGCTGATTTTAAACTTGATATATATTTCCATGTTTAGAAGAGGGTTCTGACTACAGGATGGATGATGAGTTGTAGTAAGGAGACATGAGACTTACAGTAGTTCAAAAAAGACACCATGAGAGATTAAAGACAAGTTGAAAAATGGTGAAATTTGTGGATCAGGAGGTGAAATTTGTGGATCAGCTCTTCCAAAGTTTAGTGTATTCACTCCATTGGGGTACAAAGTTAAAAGGCATAGCGTTTTCTTCTGTAAGTTGGATGTAGTTATCATATGGGTTCTAAGGTAACTTTGTATTGCTTATAAATATTGTGGTTGTCATTATGAAAGGGTTTGATTACTTGAATAAAGCACAGTATTCCTTGGTCAAGAAGCACTGTAAAGTTTCATTTTAGGTGCTTAAATTCAACCTAGTCTTAAACCTGTGTATGAGATGAAGTAGTTATTTTAAAAATAATTTAAAAATTCCATGTATACATCTATATACAGTAATATATATTAAATTTCTTTTTTTTTTAAATAAGGAATTTTTTTTTTGGCTGTGTTCTCATTTCCTTTTCACAAAACTGTATTACTAAAATTTTCATTTTAAACCCAAGAAGAGTTCTAACTTCCAAAAGAAAGATTATTTGATCTTTTTCCCCTTATTTGTTTATAAGAGTAGTGAATGATAAAACTTGCTCTTCTGGGAGATGGGGAGCTGGAGCATGTAAAGACACTCTTGATAATTTATTTGGTTGTAATACTATGTGTAAGGCACTGGAACTTCAGAGATGAGACATAATGATACTAGAGCAATCCTTTTGGTATATAACTTCATTGAGCAAGGACTTTGCCTTTTTCACTGTTGTGTATCGATCATGTATAAGGTAGGTGCTCATAAAATACTAGATGAATAAATGACTCTTGATAAATATCTCCTCTTTTGGCTTTAGGCGCGATACCTAGAAGAAGAGAGACCTTTTGCGATCGAGCAAGTTACTGGAATGCTGTTGGCTAAGCTTAAAGAGACTTCAGAAAATGCTTTGAAGAAACCAGTGGCTGACTGTGTGATTTCAGTAAGTTTTACCTCAGTAATGAACACTCTTGAATCATATTTTCCAGTGTATTAATGTTGTATTGAAATATTTTTCTTCCCTTTACTTTTCCTTCTGCCCTAATCCAGTAAATAACCTAAATCCATTTTTACTTTTATGTTAAAAAATTATTTTATTTGATAAAGTTCAGGATTGAGTTTCCCATAAAGTTAACTGTGATAATCAGTGAATCTTAAAATAAAAACTAATGTATGTGATTAGTTGGTGACTGCTGTACCTGCCACTTATCCCTAAGAATCTTTGCAGGTAGCACTTAACGTCCCACCCCTAGGGACCGACCTTAGTAACATTTATGTCAAAGGTTGAAAATGCCCAGTTGGGAATTTGAGATTCTGTATATTCTGTATCAGAAATAAAAGCTCCTTTTTTTAAAATGATAAATTAGATGTATTTAACCTGTATACTTCCAGAAGTTTTGACATACGCATACACCCGTGAAACCATCATCATCACAATCAGTATAAAACACATTTATCACCCCTCAGAACCCACTTGAGCCTTTAAGGTAAAAATTGTTTTTATATAAGATGAACAGCATGATGCTTTGATATACATAGTGAAATGATCACTACAGTCAAGCAAATTAACATATCCATCGCCTGTGGTTACTTTTTTTGTGTTTGTGTGGTGAGAATACCTGAGATCTACTTTCTTAGCACATTTCCAGTATATAATAGAGTATTGTTAAGTGTAGTCACCATGCTGTACATTAGATCTCTAGAACTTATTCATTCTGCATAACTGAAATTTTGTACCCTTTGGCCACTGTCTCCCCATTTCCCCGACTCCCTGCCCCTGTTAACCACCATTCTACTCTATCATATGAATTAGACTTTTTTAGATTCCACATATAGGTGAGATCATGCAGTACTTTTCAGAAAGAAAAGATCTGTCTTTTAAAGATTCTTAACAAAGCGTTTAATCTTTTACCCCCTGTTTTATCTCTTGAGATCCCATTATATATTGATAACTAGTTTTTAAGTTATATGTTGTCACCTAAATGTGAATATATTCTTAGTATTGTTAAACTTGACTACGTAAGTTCAGGAGTCTCATGTCATCAGAAAAATAGAATCGAATTATGAACTCTTCAATGAATTTAGTAATTAAAATTTGTCAGGTGTATTTATTTTTTAAATATTTATTTATTTGGTCGTGCTGGGTCTTAGTTGCGACAGGCGGGCTCCTTAGTTCCGGCATGCATGTGGGATCTAGCCTTGACCAGGGATCGAACCTGGGCCTCCTGCATTGGGAACATGCAGTCTTAACCACTGTGCCACCAGGGAAGTCCCTGTCAGGTGTATATAGAATTTTTAAATGAGAGAAAAATATTAGCTTAGTATTTTGTTTTCCAGTCATTTTGTTATAGTAAATGATAGAGTTTACCATTGTCCAGGCCCTATTAAAGGCATATAACGTGTATTAACCCATTTAATCCTCAGAACCACTCTGTAGGTAGGATATTATTAACCTCAATTTCACAGATGAAAAAACTGAGACACAGAGAAGTTAAATAACTTGTGGTCATAACTCTTCCATTATACTGCTACTTAAAAGTATATGTCAGAATGGTGCACATTTTAAAAATGTATCTTAAATTCAAATCCATCCCTATTTATTTAGCCATACTTGATTTTACTTTCATGTCAGAAATTAGTATCAGAACATGGCATTGTGAACTTCTTGGGCATTATTAACTTTGTAATCAGTGCAGTAGACCCACGTGAGCTGTACAAAGGGAAGTATTTTCTGCTCTATGCACTGTCATATCTCTAATGGCTAGAAAAGTACTGGTACATAAGTGCTTAGTGAAAATTAAGTGAACCATACCTTATAATTTAGATTTTTGTCTGAAGGGTAATACCAAAATCAGGATATACAAACTTATCAAAATTCAAGTTCTTTTTGTGTTATTATCTATTAAATGAAATTTCTAAATTCAAAAAGCACTAAGATTGGAGGAGACTACTTACTTAAAATTGGAAGAGCCCCAAGTTTTATACATGGATATACTTAATTAGCTTTTTAGAAATTTGTCTGTAGACCAAATGAAAGTGCTTCTTAGTTTGACAGTAATAAGTATATGTAATCTTAATTATTAGTTTTAAATTAAGAGTTTATTTTTTAATAGAAATATATTTAATGTTTTTTCGTGATTTATAAAGAAACACATGCTCATCATAAGTCCCCTGCAATATAGTTCCCCCTCCCTTTGAAATACAACCATTGTAAACATTTGGAAATATATTCTTCTAGTAGTACATACATACACAAAAATGAAATCATGCTCTACATGCCCCCTTTTCTTAATGTAATAAAGATACTATTCCATGACAATTCAGATCGATCTGATTCTAACAGCTATGTAGGATTCCATTATGTGGATATAACATATTTAACCAATCTCATTTTAATAGACTCTTGGGTTTTTAATGTTTCATTATTAAAGATTAATAAATAAGTATTTTTATAGACCAACATGAGAAGGATTTAACATATTTTTGAAATCCTGCAATATTAATTCTGTTTTACTAATTGCTTTAAATTTGTGTTCTTACTTTAGGTCAAAACTTTATGATGTAGAAATTGCCAACCTTAAAAAAGAAACTAGTATTTTTTCCTCATTTATTTTATTAGAACACCAGTCTTTGCCTTAAGCTGTACATAAGTTCATTTTTCAATTGATGAAATGTTTAAGTAAAATCTATTACATTGAACTAATAACAATTATTGTTTTGCAACACCAGATTCCGAGCTTTTTCACTGATGCTGAGAGAAGATCTGTGATGGCTGCAGCCCAGGTTGCAGGCTTAAATTGTTTAAGGCTAATGAATGAAACTACTGCAGGTGAGCAGTTTGCAATTTGAAAATTACTGTCAGAAAAATATTATTATAGTTATTTTTCTAATTAATACAAAGCATTTATTTTTTAACTCTATTATGTACTGATATAAGCTTGTCATTTTGGAGCACAACATTATGGCAGAGTTTAAACATGTCTTTCATTGGCTATAAGAGTCATTAATATTATAGGGTTATAGATGGGTAGAGAAAAAAACATTAACCAATTTGTGAAAAGTGAATTTACTTTGAAACTAATAATTTGTATTACTCTACTGTGTGTTAAAATGTAGTATCAACATGACTTGCCTATTGTTTTCCCAGTGATTGCTAGGCTGGAATTAACCTAATTCTTTGTTCTTACATAGTTGCACTGGCATATGGAATTTATAAACAGGATCTTCCTCCGTTAGATGAGAAACCAAGAAATGTAATATTTATTGATATGGGACATTCTGCCTACCAGATCTCAGTTTGTGCTTTTAACAAAGGAAAACTTAAAGTAAGTAAATAAATGATTTACTATATTTAATTTTAATGTCTAAGAGCATATGAGACTATATAGAGAACCCTAATGCTTGGGTTTAAATCCTGGCTCTGCCACTTAAAAACTGTGACCTTGAGCAAGTTACTTAACCTCCCCAAATCTCAGGTTCCTCACCTGAGGATATTATCAGTAAGTACCTCATAGACTTTTTGAGGATAAAATGAGTTAATGATTATAAGATGCTTGGAATGCCATATAGCAGATATTATGTGTTAGCTATTTTTATTATTGTTGAGGTTTTCAGTCACCTATCAGGGAGCATAAATTACATATTTATAAATGTACATAGGAAACATTTCTAAAATGATTCCCATTGTCTTTAGAAACCTTTCTATCCTGGAGTCCTAATCAAAATTTTCTACAGTGTGGTATTATTTACCTCTATATGCTTATCTTCTTACAGCCTTTGTTTGGTTTTGTATTCATTTCTACATTGATATCTTACCCAGACTTAACACACACTCTCTCTCTCCCCCCATTATACACATGTATAGATTAGCTCAGAAGAGTAAATGCTTTGGGTTATCCAGCACCTTTTAGAGCCTTTCGTCTTGCCGTTTATAGTACTATGTTAACATCCTTGTAATCAGAAAATTAAAGGGAAATGACTCATAGTGAATATAGAATAGTTTCTTGCAAATTGATTTAATCCTTGGTATTTAGTGTTGAATTTTAACTTAATTAAAAAAGAACATTTTCCTTTCTTCCTTTTTAGTGAATACCCTAGAGTATAGAGCTATAATTTTTTAGATCACAGGCACCTTTGGAAGTTTGATAAAAGCTATGGCCCTCCTCTCAGAATGATGCACATTTGCACTAGTCACATACCTACACAATTTTACATCTAATTTTGGGTAATACTGGACCTCATGAGAAGTCTGTCCATGGATTCTTCATGCTCATCTGGGATAACATCCCAACCAGTCTGTGCTCACATCTTACTGTGATGTTTACCACTATTCCACCACCCATCCTTGTGAAAAAGAAGTTGATGAACCACACCAACAGTGGGATTCTACTTTTTTAGTCATGACTATTATAAGTAGTTATTTTTGCCCTCTACCTCGGGGAGAGAGACTAGATGTCTTGGTCCTGTTTTCAAGAACTATATTGTTGAAGTGCTGTGACTCGTCTATTCCTTTTCCACTCGACTGCTAACTGGGGGCTATTGCTCAACAAGCTTATTAAAATTTTGTCTCTCCTCTTCATTTTTTTTGTTTTCTTTTTTGTTCCCTTGCGTGCTTTTATCTTCCTTCTATATATTTATGAGGGATGGGGGCACTAATTCCTGATTTGTAAGTTGACCAATTACAATATTTTAGATTTAATCTTTGGATTGCCTCTTCTTGGCTGTTTTGTTTTTGGTTACATACTTAGGACTCTTTCTTTGCTCTCTTAAACTTGGTTTTTGGCACACCTGTTCAGTGTTGTTATAGAACCATGGGTTGTGAGATAATGAAGTTTTAGTCATTGTAACTCAGTTATTCAGAATTAGAATTATTCTTTCACGTAGGTATATAGATCTATAACTTAAAGCACATAATTCAGAGTGGTTAGATATGTTGGCTAAATATAAGTAATAATTAATATAACTGGTTCCAAATTTGGTACCCCTGTGATTTTTGTCAAGGTCTTTGGTTTTGATTTTAATTTTAAAAGGTATTTTGGAGGGGGTGCTGAAAACATCTAATATTTCTGAAAATTCAGTTCTGTTTTTTCAATTAAACAGGTCTTGGCTACTACCTTTGATCCATATTTGGGTGGCAGGAACTTTGATGAGGTTTTAGTAGACTACTTCTGTGATGAGTTCAAGACAAAATATAAGATAAATGTAAAAGAAAACTCTCGGGCCTTGTTGCGCTTATATCAGGAATGTGAAAAACTAAAGAAGCTAATGAGTGCAAATGCATCAGACCTTCCACTGAACATTGAGTGTTTCATGAATGACCTTGATGTTTCTAGTAAAATGAACAGGTACCACGCATGCTTTCAGTTTGAAAAGTGTTTCCTTATTTTGTGTTTAGTTCATGTCTGATTTTTCTTCGTTCTGTTATTTTAGAAGATATGCTCAATTTTTATATCCCCAAATAATGAATTTTATTTCATTTTCCCACAGGGCTCAGTTTGAACAATTATGTGCTTCCCTCTTAGCCAGAGTTGACCCACCATTAAAAGCAGTAATGGAACAAGCTAGTAAGTGGAAGTTACTGAACTAACCATCAAAACTGTACCATGGTGTTACTTGAATGGGGTAGAAAATGGTAAAAACAACAAAAAATTCATGTGCTTTTTGAAGACATATTTCTTGTTTTAGAGAAGGAGATTATATAACTCATTGTTTGTTCATAAGAGCAGGGCCACTAGAAATCAAAGTTTATGAGAACTCCTTCTGACTCATATTGTTTAATGCTAGTTATATTTGAAGGTGTCTATATGTAAGATTTTAAAGATTGATTGAAAGTTGAAATGAGGACATGACTGCTTTTTGTTAGAGATTTTTGTAATCAATTAAAATTACCTTCTGTGGCAATTTGTGAGGTGGAAGTTAAAACTGAAGGACTCTGAAGTCCATGAGGTGCATGTCTGTTCTTGTGGTCACTTCATCATCTAGACCAAGTATAGTGCCTGATAAGTAGATAATTAATATCTATTAAATTTTGCTTTTTTCCAAAATTTATTTTTATCTTCTTTCCATTTTACCTTGTTTTGAGCAAATAAAAAAATACATTTTTTTAAAAAAGTACTTTCTGGGGTCTACTGTTCACATTTTTATAAAGACTGTCTTATTTTTCTCAATTAAACCTTTCATTTTCCAGACTTACATTGTGAAGACATAAGTAGTATAGAAATTGTAGGGGGAGCAACACGAATTCCTACTGTGAAGGAACAAATCACTAAATTCTTTCTTAAAGACATAAGTACCACATTAAATGCTGATGAAGCTGTTGCAAGAGGGTGTGCATTACAGGTATGATTATTAGTCTTTTTTTAAATTTTAGAATGTATATTTTGCCAGAAATATGGTGATAGGCCTCAAAGAACTTTTTAATATTATCTTGTCCAACCAGTTATCAATAAGCTAAAATTAAATTGAAATTATTCCTGAAATATAAGGGTTGTGTCTGTCCCATTTGTTTTTAAACTATCATAGGACAGTATGTCTGTAATTATACCGAAAAAGCATTTATTTTATTAATTCTTATAATTATTCCCATTTAAAATTCTTTTTTTGAGATTTAAACATATTTTACATCAGTTTTTGTAAAGTCACAGAAAGAGTGCTCTGACACTTTAAAATTTTAACTAGTTATTACCAAAAACCCAGAAATTTTAAAAATGTAACAATTTTATTATAAGAACTTTATTAAGCAGTTCAATCATGGTAACCTAGGATATGTTTGGTGTTTGTTGATTTAAATATGGTATACATCTTATTTTCAGTGTGCGATTCTCTCACCAGCATTTAAAGTGCGTGAATTTTCCATAACAGACCTTGTTCCCTATTCAATCACATTAAGATGGAAGACCTCTTTTGAAGATGGGACTGGGTAAGTTACTTCTAAAGCCTTGGTTAGAGCTTGTCATAAATAATCAATTGAACCTACTATTCTAAATTAGAGGAATTTATACTTCTTAAACTTGTCAAACACTTTAGAATACTATCTTAGAAACAAAGAGAATATGAAAATGATATATTATCTGTAAACCATTATGGCATATTTTTTAATTAGTATTTTATTATAAAAGTAAAACATTCTCTTTTCAAATAAAAATCACAGTATAGAAATATAAAAACTTAAAAATTTGCATTTGCCATACCCCAACTCCCTTAGCCCATTTTATTGAGGTAACTAACTATTGTTAACAGCTGGGTATATATCTATCCAGTCATTTTCTTTGAATATCCAAATAAAAGCATCACTTTTAAATCGTACTTTATTATTAAATTTGCATTTCTGACTGTTGTGAGCTGCAAGTCTTTTCATGCTTTGACATTAACATTTCCTTTTCCATGAACTGCCCAGGATATAAATTGTTTACTTTCCTACTAAAATAAAAATCTGTATTTCAAATGTTATATTTGACTGCTTTTCAGAAGTATAGTTGGTATAATAAAATAAACCTGTATTTAGGTTTTGAAGTTGCTTTTAAGATTTTGTTCTGTGTTTTATACATCTGCACCCCCAAGAAATTGAAATTTTTGCACAAATTTCAAAAATATCAATAGAATTTGGTCCTCAGATGTGAGCAAAAACATCCTTATATATTGCCTTAAAATATACCTATTCTCAGGGCTTCCCTGGTGGTGCAGTGGTTGAGAGTCCGCCTGCCGATGCAGGGGACACGGGTTCGT
Organism: Neophocaena asiaeorientalis asiaeorientalis; assembly: GCF_003031525.2. NCBI lineage: Eukaryota > Metazoa > Chordata > Mammalia > Artiodactyla > Phocoenidae > Neophocaena > Neophocaena asiaeorientalis. Next base: position 6,422,748 of record NW_020173215.1, read on the forward strand.
GCCCCGGTCCGGGAAGATTCCACATACCGAGGAGCGGCTGGGCCCGCGAGCCATGGCCGATGAGCCTGCGCGTCCGGAGCCTGTGCTCCGCAACGGGAGAGGCCACAACAGTGAGAGGCCCACGTACCGCCAAAACAAACAAACAAAATATACCTATTCTCAGATAATTTTTCTCAGTAGGATAGAATTATCTGTTACTATGTCAGACGTTCTAGAACTTTGAGCCCTAAACCTGTCAAAAGGCATGTTTATTTATAGCAAAACCAGTAATTCTTTTTCTTAAAATTTGTGCACAGACGTCTTTAAAATTGCTGCTTATCATGAATTAAAAATGAGATGGATTCTGTAATTAGGTTCATAAGCAACTTTCTATTTGTTTTAAACTGTTTTCCCACTCCATTTTAGGGAATGTGAAGTATTCTGTAAGAACCATCCTGCCCCATTCTCAAAAGTCATTACTTTCCACAAGAAAGAACCATTTGAACTAGAAGCATTTTATACTAATTTACATGAAGTGCCTTATCCAGATCCAAGAATTGGTAAGAGAACTCCAAAAGTTTTTTTTCATAAATTTTAGCCTCTTACAAATATGTTAATATTTGAATCAAGGAAACAAAGTAACATTTCAGCGAAGCCAGCACTGGATTTTTAAAGAAAAATAATCATACTTTTTTCTAAATGTGCACTTTTTAGTGCTCAGAGTTTATTTCTGGAATAACAGCAAGTTTGAATCTTTTTAATTCATTTTGAAATGCATATTTAAAATGCTCTGTAATTGACCTGAAAAGTTTGGGTGAGGGTTATTTTTTAATGGAAGAACTCTTTAATCGGTAAACTGAAATTGTGCTGCCAGACTGACTACATATTCTGATTTTAAACTTACGTTCACTGGCAACAACTAGAAGCCAGTTAATCATTGGATTAATACAAAAGTGGAAATAGGAGACTGTAATATCCATTTTAGCTGAGTAATCTTTTAGAAGATATAAAACAAAGTATGATTTACATCATTTAAAAGAGAAGGAATATTAAATTAAAAAATTTTCTATATGTGCTACTTTTATTGATAGACTAAAAAAGGAGACAATATTAATTTTTCATGTACATTATTTAAAGCAGTAGAAGTACATTATTGAAAATGGTATTAGTTTTCAAGGGCTTCTGGAACAAAGTATCACAAACTAGGTGGTTTCAACAGTAGAAATTTATCATCTCACAGTTCTGGAGTCTAGAAGTTCAAAATTAAGTTGTTGGCAGGATTGGTTCCTTCTGAGGGCTGTGGGGGAAGGATCCATTCCAGGTGTTTGTTCTTGGTTCATAAATGGCTCTCTTCATGTTCACATGACGTTCTCTTTGTGTATGTATCTGTCTCCAAATAAGGACGCCAAGTCATTTGATTAGAACCCACCCGATGACTTCACTTTAACTTGATTACCTGTAAAGACCCTATCTCCAAATAAGGTCATCTTCTGAGGTTACTGGAGAGTAGGGCTTCAACATATGAATTGGGGCCAGAGGGAGGTCACAATTCAACCTCTAATATAGGTCAGCCAGATTTTTTTATATACAGTTTTTCTGCCTGGTAGTGTCTCTTTACTATGGATAACATATATTTGAGATTTTTTTTTTCTGAAAAATAAAACATCAGATTTCTTAAAGTGAAAAATTAAAGTGACCTCAGTAGATAGTAGTGACTGGATAACTTAGCAATTTTGCTATAGGAAAAATCCAGAAAAAATTTTAAATTGCTTTATTTATGAATTACCAAGATGATTATGATTTGCAAAGTTTATAGCAAAAAGGTAATATCTATTTGGTTTTCAAACTCAGAAATTGTGTTTTGTTATTTTGGTTTTAGTGTAGCAACATTGTAAAACTTAAAAGTGATATTGCCTTCAGTCAGATTGTCCTTGGTTAAGATCCCAACTCTCCTTTTTCCTATTGTTGATGATTTTGGCTAGGTTGCTTAACCTGTCTGAGTGTTTATACCAGGTTTATTAGTATATTAAAAAGGTAATCTGGGGGAAATGCATGTCCCACAGAAATTAATCAGCATATGATAATTTATGATTTTCTTTTGCCAGCATCTGAAAGATGATAGTAAAACTATTGAATGAATGAATTGAATGAGTTAATCTGAGGCCCATGTACTGATCAAAGCTCTTTCTTCCTTAAGGGAGCTTCACTATTCAGAATGTTTTCCCACAGTCTGATGGTGATAGTTCCAAAGTTAAGGTTAAAGTTCGTATTAACATCCATGGAATCTTCAGTGTGGCTAGTGCATCAGTAATTGAGAAGCAGAATATAGAAGGGGATCACAGTGATGTTCCTATGGAGACAGAAACTTCTTTTAAGAATGAAAGCAAAGATGATGTGGTATGTAGAAATTCTGTTTCAAAAAGGTTCCTCTAATATATGCAGTATCTTAATTCTACCTGGTACTTTTAATAGTTGAAAATATTAATATCTGAGGTTTTGCTCTGAAGTTCTGCTATAGGAATAAGTATATAAGCTTTTAAAAATAAAATCATTAAAGAATAATTCTATTTTAAATGCTCTACATCTTTTCACATTGTAACATGCTTTTCGGAGGTTTGTGTATTTTTCATAGCATTATATGGAAATATGCATATGTGTGTCTGGAGTCATTGTTCCTAAATTCTTTATTTCTATTAAAAACATTTATTATAGCTAGCTTTTTAGCTTACACATAAATCCAATTCAGAATGATAAATTCTGAACTGTATACATATGTGTTTTTAGATTGAGAATACATGCTTAATAAAGAAATTTTCAGAGCTTAGTTAGGAGATATCTGTGGCAGTTGAGCAGAAGAATGTGCTGTACATTCAGTAACATTAAAACAGATTTTTGACAGTTTCTTTATGAAAGAGTTATATGACTCTAACATTGTATTTGCTCTTGGCATACTATGAATGAAGGAATCTTAGGAGAAAGTTATTATATTCCATTACATAAAGTTTTCGTCTTTTTATGTATACTATTTGTAAGTTATTTTTAATGGCTTTTGTTGGATTTTTTTCAAATCATAATTGGAGGTCTGCCCTAGATTTTTCATATATTTCTGCATGTTAAGAATGGATTTTGGGCTTCCCTGGTGGCGCAGTGGTTGAGAGTCCACCTGCCGATGCAGGGGACACGGGTTCGTGCCCCGGTCCGGGAAGATCCCACATGCCGCGGAGCAGCTGGGCCCATGAGCCATGGCCGCTGAGCCTGCGCGTCCGAATTTCAAGATAGTTTCTCCCTTTTGTGAAAGTTGTCTTTTTGTCTGTTTTTACTAACAGCTACTATAAAATCCTTTCTTCCAGATTGATCAGAATTCTACCACTACTCCTTAAAGTACTTCGTTTAAGGACCATGGCATTTTCTTTCATTCTTCTTCCCGTGTGTTATTTTCCTATTACATCCTCCCTTCCTTGAATTGAGGAGAAGGAAATACTGTCCTAATATGTTAGTGAAGATACAGTCAATGTTTCATAAATAAACATAAGAGTAATAGGTGAAAAGTTAATTTTCCTAATTGTAGTTCACAACAATGTATGGCAGACATTTAATCCATTTAAGATTTATTTTTTTGCTAAAATTGAAAGCATTCTCTATGCCTTTTATTTTGTTTTTAACATCTTCATTGGAGTATAATTGCTTTACAATGGTGTGTTAGTTTCTGCTTTATAACAAAGTGAATCAGCTATACATATACATATATCCCCCTATCTCCTCCCTCTTGCATCTCCCTCCCACCCTCCCTATCCCACCCCTCTAGGTGGTCACAAAGCACCGAGCTGATCTCCCTGTGCTATGCGGCTGCTTCCCACTAGCTAGCTATCTTACATTTGGTACTGTATATATGTCCACGCCACTCTCTCACTTTGTCCCAGCTTACCCTTCCCCCTCCCCCTGTGCTCAAGTCCATTCTCTACATCTGCATCTTTATTCCTGTCCTGCCGCTCGGTTCTTCAGAACCTTTTTTTTTTTAGATTCCTTATATATTTGTTAGCACATGGTATTTGTTTTCCTCCTTCTGACTTACTTCACTCTGTATGGCAGACTCTAGGTCCATCCACCTCACTACAGATAACTCAATTTCATTTCTTTTTATGGCTGAGTAATATTCCATTGTATATATGTGCCACATCTTCTTTATCCATTCATCTGTCGATGGACACTTAGGTTACTTCCATGTCCTGGCTATTGTAAATAGAGCTGCAATGAACATTGTGGTACATGACTCTTTCTGAATTATGGTTTTCTCAGGGTATATGCCCAGTAGTGGGATTGCTGGGTCATATGGTAGTTCTGTTTGTAGTTTTTTAAGGAACCTCCATACTGTTCTCCATAGTGGCTGTATCAATTTACATTCCCACCAACAGTGCCTTTTAGAGTGAGTTCTTTAAAAGCCATTTCACTTTCTTCACCTCTTTTTCTTCAAAGTCTCTGTGTAATGTTTTAGACCTTTAGTTTTCTCTGTGTAATGTTAGTGAATCCTGGGCACTAAAAACAAGGAGAGTATGGCACCCATTTTCTACCTCTCCTGGCATTTCTTATTTGCTGCTTCTATTTGTCTGTGGGCTTGAAATCCAGTTAGCCAGTCCTTTAGGATGATCTCTTGAATGTGGACTTAAAAAACTCACTTGTGAATAAAATGTATGAATTTATAACATCTGCTTTGGCCATTCATAGATTGATTTGCTTACAAGAGTGTTTTCGGCTTACTAGAACCCAGGTAGTTGGTGTTCCATATAAGGTATTTCTTCTTCTTAAGTGAGATGTTCCTGAGTATTTCTTTTATAATTTATATAATCAAGAGCCAAAAAAAAGGTAACTAACGTTATGGATCATATACTTAGCATTGTTGGTGAGCACATTCACATATATTAATCTCCTTTTAAATCCCTACCTTAACTGATACAATAGGTGTTGAATAAATTGTAGTTTATTTCCTTATTCTTGCTAATAACGTAAATTATTTCCTTGTCGTTGCTTTTAACGTAAGGGGTGATGTTGAGTATCCTACTGTGTAGAAGACATCCTGTGTACTGTATTGCTTAATGGTTCTCTCTAGGACTTTTCTCTTTAATTCTGTATCCAGAAGTTTAAAAGCTTAAGGCTTGCGCTTCCCTGGTGGCACAGTGGTTGAGAGACTGCCTGCCGATGCAGGGGACACGGGTTCGTGCCCCGGTCCGGGAAGATCCCACATGCCATGGAGCAGCTGGGCCCGTGAGCCATGGCCACTGAGCCTGCGCGTCCAGAGCCTGTGCTCCGTGACAGGAGAGGCCACAACAGTGAGAGGCCCGCGTACCGCAAAAAAAAAAAAAAAAAAGCTTAAGGCTTAAATACCATTATAAAGCAGTCTCTCCCTTCCCCTCTCCCAAAATGTGAACAAATTCAAAGTAGACTCTGGAAGCTAATTGTTTTAAGCTTTACAGCAGAAGGTAAGAAGATAATAAGTTCTTTTTTACTGTTCCCTAGTTGCTGACACTGCTGGCTCTTAGGTCGATGAAACCCAGACATATATCAGTGAGCAACAGTAGGAGTTCTTTGTTTTTGTCTTTCTTTGCTTGAGAGTCAATTTATGAGAGATTATTTTATGGGCCTCATTTTTTCATTAAAAATTAAGATGGCTTCGATTTTCCTGAAAAACCATAACATAGATTGCCAACTTTTCTTCGATACAGTATAAGGATATCTCAGAAAATGGACACTTTTCTTCTAGGTATTTATTAATATCTGGACATATTAGGAAGGTATTACAACTTAGGCTTCATGGCACAGTGAAGGATCAAAGAGACTATCGTACTAATGTACCACAATTTATTCCCCAGTTGTTGACAATTTGGGTTGTTTATCTTTCTATTTTTAAATTCAAAACATCTGATTACTTATATGTACCAGGTACTGTTCCAGGCACTGAGGATACAGTGGTAATAAGCAAGATAAAGAAGGTCCCCACCCATCTGTAACTTACATTCTAATGGAAGAGGATAGGCTAGAAGCAACAAGATACCATATAAATATAAAGGAAATTAACAGCAGGGGAAAGGAAATTAACAGCAGGGGATGCATAGTGGAAATTAAGTGATGAGGAAAGCCACCTGTGAGGAAGGAAAAGGAACGCTAGCCTGAAAGATGAAAAGGCAGTTTGAGAGTAAGGATCAGGTAGCTAGTTGTCCAGACAGAGAGAATAACAAAGGCCCTGACGGCAGGATATCCTTTTTTATTGTTACAGATACTAAGGTAGCTGATAATATAAAATACAGAAAAGGGGAGAGTGACAAAAAAAAAAGAAATTGAGAAGGTAGATCAAGGGACAGATTAGATAATTATTCTGGATTTTATTCTTAAGTGCTTTTTCATTTATTCAGCAAATAACTAGAAGTACCTAAATTGTGTGTTTGGATATAGCAGTGAATAGAAAGACAGTCTCAGCCCTCGTGGAGTTTAAAATCAATTAGAGAAACCAGTCTAGAGGCACGTCCATTAACTTACCCACTAGTGATAATATTCCTATGAACCTTCTTAAAATTATTTTAAAAGACTAACAAATGACTCTCATATCAATTGTAAGATGTACAGTTTTCCACTTAATATATCTGAAATTGGGATGGGCCATGCAAATGATAATATATTTACTGTTGCCTATGGCAGTAATCATGAGAAGTTCTCATCATCTGTCTGTACATGTGTGAACTTGGTTGTTATTCCTAATGGCATGAGTAGGCAATTGCAACCCCTTGACATTAAACAACTTAAGGACCATTCAAGGAAGGAATATCAGTCCTGGTTGTTGTCCGAAAATAATCTATTGACTCCTTCTGGTAAGTTAGAGAAAAAAACATCATAAAACTTGTAGAATAGGGGACTTCCTTTGGCGGTCCAGTGGTTAAGACTCCACTGCAGGGGGCACGGGTTCAATCCCTGGTCGGGGAACTAAGATCCCGCCTGCCACATGGCGTGGCCAAAAAAAAAAAAAAACACTCGTAGAAGATGTGTCAGTGGCTTATAATAAAACATTAGAGACTATACAGGAGCAATTTTTAAACAAATGGCTGGGTCACTAATGCTCTTGATGGCACAGAGAACAATATTGTGTAGAAAAATTCAGACATCAACAACTTAAGTGATTTAGAAGAGTTGTATTCTTAATGTGGAGTAGTTTTAGAAATACCTTAACCATATTATTTGGTTTATTTCTTTTAGAGAGATGAATATATACACAATAGAAGAGCTTTTTCAATAAGTATAAAATAAAAATGCCAAGTGATAAAGTATTTTGGCCTTAATTGGCAGCATTGTTTTCTTAGTATTACATGAAATAGAGTTATTAATGTATTTGTGTCTTTCTGCATTACCCCAACTCGCCACTATTAACACATTTTCCACCGCTTTTCCATCATAGGGTTGGGAAAATTGTAGAGTTGGAAGGTGGTAGGGCAGGGAGGATGGGGGTTGGAATTTCAGTAGCTGACCTTTTAATTACGAAGAACAGTGGTGTAAATTATCTTCTAACTTGTTTTTCTCTTTGGCACAAATAAGCATTTATTCAAGATAGCCTTCTGGACATTATATGTATACTTAACTATATAAATTATCCTGATTCCTGAATTCCAAGCTTTCTCCTTTTTAGGAGGATGGTGGTGGGTAAGATTAAGAAAGACCAGAAAAACTTAATACTTGTGATTGTTTGCCAAGCGGAGAGTCCATCTTGGCAATCTTATGGGTTGAAAATTTGTCTTTTAGACATTAAGAAAAATAGTAAAAGTTTAAATTGTAATAATTCAGAGACATCTACTTAGACAGTTTTGATACATTTCGTTTGAGTATTTTCCTACATTTAAAAAATATAATTGAATTTATGTGTAATACTTAAATTTTATATCTTTTTCTCTTTATTTTCCCACATTAAGTTCTTTATAAACATTTTTCATGTCAAGTTTAATGTTCTCTTTTTTTGTGAATCTTCATTTGTGAATTTGACTTGAGAACAATTTTCCATTTATTTTGCAGTTATTTCGCCACAGGTAAATGAAACAAGATTTATTCACATAGCATCAAATAGATCTTTTCATTTTACTTACTACCTGTTAATCTAGTTATTTATAGTTACTCTCAAAAACAGCTTCTACTTCACTGTGTTCACATATTTGAAAACAGGCTTGAACTCTAAGATGCTGTTCATTACCAAACAAATAGAAAAAAGAAAGAAAGAAAAAGACTACAGATATTGTCAATTACATATTTTCTTTGCAGGATAAAATGCAGGTTGACCAGGAAGAAGAGGGTCATCAAAAATGTCATGCTGAACACACTCCAGAAGAAGAAATTGATCATACAGGAACCAAAACAAAGGTTTGTTATACTATTACTGTGGTTGTGTCTTTTTGAGATTGATATTTTGAGTTAATACATTTGCTGTGTAATGCATGCTTTTAATGCACCTGGTGTTTTAAATTTCGTATTATGAAAGTATATAACCAGAATAAATACACTTCAGTGATTCACTATAGAAGATTTTTAAAAGAATGAACTCTAATATGAGTAAAATTATTTTTTGGTGGGAAAAAAAGATGTTTTTCATTACTTTTTTTTTCTCACTAAAAATCATGTAATCTCAGAAAATAGAAACCAGAATAGGACAAATGAAGAGAACTTAAATTAGCAATAATGCTGCATCTGAATATTAACCACTCTAAGCATTTTGCTGCATGTCATAAAGCTGTTTTTTGTGCAAAATAATATTTTGGAAGTAAAATTTTAAAGGATAAATGACTCTATTATTAAGAGTCATTATTAAGAAAATGATTGCTGATAGAAGAGAAGGGAGAAACACCCTGCCCCAGTCACCCCGATGAATGTGGCTACAGCTCTAAACTATCATCTTTGACAGATTTTTCTAACCTGAGCAGAATTTAATCTGTAATGGTTAGCTGTATAGATTTTTTCCAAAGGCTATAAAGATTCAGTTATAAATCCTAGTTGCTCAAGTAATATAAAACCTGAAACTCATTTTTCTAATTTTTTTTATTTTATTCAATGTTTGCCTTTAATTATTCAGCAACTCTATTGAGATATAATTTACATACCATGCAATTCTCCCATTTAAAAGTACAATTCAAAGGTTTTTAATATACTCACAGAGTTATGCAATCATTATCACAATTTTACGTTTTCATCACTCCAAAAAGAAGCCCTGTACCCATTAGCAGTAACTCTTTATTTTCCTCCCACCCCTCCCCTTGCCAGCTCTAGGCACCCACTAATCTTTTTGTCTCATTGACTTGCCTGTTCTGGACATTTCATATAAAAACAGTCATACAATATGTAGTCCTTTAATGACTGGCTTCTTTCACTAAGCATGTTTTCAAGGTTCATCCAGGTTGTAGGATATATCAGTACTTCATTCCCTTTTATGGCTGAGTAATGTATCATACGGATGCATACCACATGTATTCATTCATCAGCTGATGGACACTTAGATTGTTTCTACTTTTTGACTATTACGAATAATGCTATTATGAACATATACAGGTTTTGTGTGGATGGATATTTTCATTTTTCTTGGGCGTGTACCTAGGAATGGAATTGCTGGGTCATATGGTATCTCTGTGTTTAATAATTTGAGGAACTGCCCAAGTGTTTTCCAAAATGGCTGCCATATTTTACTATGTTGTCAAAAATGTATGAGGGTTTCCATTTCTCTATATCCTCACCAACTCTTCCTCTTTTTTTTTTTTTTTTATTATAGTCATCCTAGTGGGTATGAAATGGGACCTCATTGTGGTTTTTATTTTATTTATTTTTGGCTGGGTTGGGTCTTCGTTGCGGTGCGCGGGCTTCGCATTGTGGTGGCTTCTCTTGTTGTGGAGCACGGGCTCTAGGCATGCGGGCTTCAGTAGTTTTGGCATGCGGGCTCTAGAGTGCAGGCTCAGTAGTTGTGGCACACGGGCTCCACTGCATGTGGGATCTTCCCAGACCGGGGCTCGAACCCATGTCCCCTGCATTGGCAGGCAGATTCTTAACCACTGTGCCACCAGGGAAGCCTCATTGTGGTTTTAATTTGCATTTCCAGCACAATATTTAGTGTATACAGGGTGTAAAATACTATCAATATTAAAATAATGTTTTTAATTAAAGTATAGTAGATGATAATAGTTTTGTTTGATTTTACTTTGTTTCATCAGAAATCAGTCTCTTAAATATATTTTTAAGCTAGTTTTAGAAATTTATACTTTTCTTGCATTTCTTTTGCAGTCTGTACCCTCAGATAAACAAGAGCGATTAAACCAGACCATTAAAAAAGGAAAAGTCAAGAGTATTGATCTACCTATCCAGAGTAGCCTGTGTAGGCAATTGGGCCAAGATCTTCTCAACATCTACATTGAAAATGAGGTATATAAATCAGAATTGATGTTGAAATAGGTGGTAGTGTGTCCTGAAATTTTTGTAGAAGTAAATGATTATCCGTCAAATTTGTGGAACTAGGCTATAACTCATAAGGAATTATTAAATAGATTATTGAACTATTTTATTTTGGACAAAATGCTGAGCTGTATTTGTGTCATGTACAGTGTAACCTTCACCTTAGTTACATGAAAAACATGGATTGTCTCCACTATAGAGAAAGGCCTTTCCAATGCTAATAATTCTTACCCCCTTTTATTGTGTCTTAGCAGTAGCACACTCAGCAGACATTGTATAGGAAAGTATTACCAGCTCCCCTCTTCTAATGTGTTGTCCTTAAAGATTAACGTTCAATTCAGAATGTTTTCTGACTTCCATTTAATACTTTTTAGAATCTGTTGTCATTCTTGAAATTTTCTTTACGTATTTACATGCTTCATTTTACAGTCTCTTGAGGAAAAGAGTTTGGTTTCTTTACCAATAGTTGTGTGTAAAAAGTAATTTTTTTATATTAAAATTTACACTTAAGTGGTAGTTACTAATTTCTACAGGCTTGACTGACATTAAAGAAGGTCAGTTTTCTTTGAAGTGCCACATATTCTCTACTTGCTGCATGTTATTCTGGGAATTTCCTAAAGAGATTTTTGACTTTACAATGCTGCTCTTTCTAGTACCTAAGTATATCACCTATTCATTAGTTATTAAAGGCTACACTTTATGTGAAGCATTTCTATCTCTGGAAATAATTCTGAGATAATCCTGAATAATTCTGAATTTGTATGATTTGAGACTAATTTTCTCAAAGGAATGAATTGTAGGGAAGTGCAGCTAATGATAAATTTTGTGTATAAGATTTTTTCTTAAAATTTTAAATGGCTCACTATTTTTTAAATTTTAAAATAAAATTACTTTATTTTTGGCTGCGTTGGGTCTTTGTTGCTGTGGTGAGCGGGGGCTACTCTTCATTGCAGTGCGTGGGCTTCTCAAAGCGGTGGCTTCTCGTTGTGGAGCATGGGCTCTAGGTGCACGGGCTTCACTAGTTGCAGCATGCGGGCTCAGTAGTTGTGGCTCGCAGGCTCTGGAGCACAGGCTCAGTAGTTGTGGTGTACGGGCTTAGTTGCTCTGGGGCATGTGAGATCTTCCCAGAACAGGGATTGAACCTGTGTCCCCTGCATTGGCAGGCGGATTCTTAACCACTGTGCCACCAGGGAAGTCCATATCTCACTATTTTTTTTTCAAATTGGAATATAGTTACTTTACAATGTTGTGTTAGTTTCTGCTGTACAGCAAAGTGAATCAGTTATACCTATACATATATCCACTTTTTTAGATTTCCTGTCTCACTATTTTAAATTCACAAATATTGTAGTATTACAATACTACATTGTATTGTAATGTATTGTAGCATTGTAGTATTACGTTTAAAATACTATGTTTTTGTTAAAGTACAAATTTTGTTTTTTATTAGTCTTCAGATTCTTTCTTTGCTTTTGATTTGACAATAATGATTTTTGCTAACATCTTTAAATACTTTGATACTTATTTAATCCTCAGACCTACGAAGTGTAAGTACTGTTAGAGATCTACATTTGATAGATGAGGAAACAGGCAGAGGTAGACTGAATCACCGAAGTTCAAAGAGTAACCTTTTGTTTTGGAGCCAGGTAGTCTGTCTCCAAAGCTCGAGATCACAGCCACTGTGCTGTGTCACTTACCAAAACCAACGTTTATTCAGTACCAGTTATGTGTCAGGCACTGTACTAAATAGTTTATGTGAATTACGTCAATCTTATTAACAGCCATACGAGACAGACAGAAGTAAGCGCTCTAGAATGAGAAAACTGAGGCTTAGGTTAGGTGACTTCGCTGCAATTTCAAAGGTAGTAAGTGGGAAACCTGGGATTTGAACACCAGTATGTACAATGATATAGTCTAGGTTTTTTTTTTGCTTTTTTGGGGTTTTTTTGCGGTACGTGGGCCTCTCACTGTTGTGGCCTCTCCCGTTGCGGAGCACAGGCTCCAGACGCGCAGGCGCCGCGGCATGTGGGATCTTCCTGGACTGGGGCACGAACCCGTGTACCCTGCTTCGGCAGGTGGACGCTCAAACACTGCGCCACCAGGGAAGCCCTATGGTTTTTTTTTTTAAAAGCTTTTATTGAGGTATAATTCACATACCATACAATTCACTAATTTAAAGTGTACAGTTCAGTGGCTTTTGGTATTATTAATTTTTTAAATTGTAAAATATATATAACTTGAAATTTGCCATTTTAAGCGTACAATTCAGTGACATTAATTATATTCACAGTTATATAACCATTGCCACTATCTTTTTTAAAGATTTATTTATTATTCATTTATTTTATTTATTTTTGGCTGCATTGAGTCTTAGTTGCGGCACACAGGATCTTAGTTGAGGCATGCAGGATCTTTCGTTGCAGCGCATGGGCTTCTTTCTAGTTGTGGTGTGTGGGTTTTCTCTTCTCTAGTTGTGGTGCATGGGCTCTGTAGTTTGCGGCACGCAGGCTGTAGGTGAGGCACGTGAGCTCAATAGTGGTGGCACATGGGATCTTAGTTCCCTGACCAGGGATCGAACCCGTGTCCCCTGCATTCTAAGGCAGATTCTTTACCACTGGACCACCAGGGGAGTCCCACCATTGCCACTATCTTTTCCAAAACCTTTTCATCACCCCAAACCGAAACTGTAACCATTAAGTAATAACTCTCATTCCTCCCTTCCCCCAATCCCCAGTAAACCAATCTATTGATACTTTGTCTCTGTGAATTTGGTAGATAACTCATATAAATGTAATCATAGAATATTTGTCTTTTTGTGTCTGGCTTATTTCACTTAGCATAATGTTTTCAAGGTTTATCCACTTTGTAACATGTATCAGAACTTTATTTCTTTTTATAGTAGAGTAATATTCCATTTTGTATATATACATTTTATTTATCCATTCATCTGTTACAGATCAAGTGAGTTGTTTCCACCTTTTGGCTATTGTGAATAATGCTGCAGTGAACACTGGCATACGAATAACTGTTTGAGTTCCTGCTTTCAATTTTTTGGTTATATACCTAGGAGTGAAATTGCTGAGTCATAGTGTCATTCTTTTTTTTTTTTAGAATTTATTTATTTATTTATTTATTATTTATTTTTGGCTGTGTTGGGTCTTTGTTGCTGCACACAGGCCTTCTCCAGTTGCGGTGAGTGGGGAACCACTCCTTGCCACGGTGCGGGGGCCCCTCACTGCAGTGTCTTCTCCTGCTGCGAAGCACGGGCTCCAGGTGCACGGGCTTCAGCAGTTGTGGCACATGGACTCAGTAGTTGTGGCTCGGGGGCTGTAGAGCACAGGCCCAGTAGTTGTGGCACACAGGCCCAGCTGCTCCACGGCGTGTGGGATCTTCCCAGACCAGGGCTTGAACCCGTGTCCCCTGCACTGGCAGGCAGACTTGCAACCACTATGCCACCAGGGAAGCCCCATATTGTAATTCTTTGTTTAGCTTCTTTAGGAGCCACAATACTGTTTTGTCCTAAGCTGCAGTATTTTACATTCCCAACAGAAATGTACAAGGGTTTCAAATTTTCCAAATCATCATCAACACTTATTATGTTCCATTTCTTCGATTATATCATCCTAGTAGGTGTGAAGTAGTATTTCATTGCAGTTTTGGTTTGTATTTCCCTAGTGTTTTCATGGCAGCTAATCTGAAACTTTTTGAATAGGGGAAGATGATAATGCAGGACAAATTAGAGAAAGAAAGAAATGATGCGAAGAATGCTGTTGAAGAATATGTATATGATTTTAGGGACAAGCTTGGCACTGTCTATGAAAAATTCATCACTCTAGAAGTAAGTCTAACTTTTGTAGTTTTGCTTGAGAATGCTAATATGAATTATGTAAATAAATGTACCAAATGTGTTATTGTTGTCAATCTTTTTGAGCACATTTAGGAATGGTCCTTAGTTATTTTTCCAAATTACAGAAGGCTGGTGAGAAAGATGTTTATAAATAAAAAGTCAGAAAAAAATAATTTTTTACACTTGAAAAACATTTTGTGCTGCCTTGATGACTTTTATTTCTAAGGAGAGCATTTTCAATCAGTATCTCTTAAATGTATAACTAGGACTTGAGAAAACTGTCTGCAATATTGGAAGACACAGAAAATTGGCTTTATGAAGAAGGAGAGGACCAAGCTAAACAGATTTATGTGGATAAGCTTCAAGAACTAAAGGTAAACTTTTTAAAGTCCGTGTTAGTGTTGAACAGAACATTAAGTTGTCCTAAAAATTACGGTGTAAGAGCACAGTGTATGTGTTTAATAAATATATAAGAAATTACTAAGGCAGGTATGTGTAAGAGGAAGTGTTCTCTGAATTTGAGGTGAGTAATGCTACATGATAACTGAAATTAAATAATGTATAATCATATTTGTCTATCATGATACTCAGATATAAAAATTTAGCAGATGACCAGAGTGTTAATATTACTTTCATACAAGCCATATGTTTCTGAGATGTCAGTAATAAGTGATTTGTCAACCTGACCCCTTATCCATTAAAGGAGTTACCCTTGCTCTGCTTCTTTCCCCCTTGACTGCTCTGAGTTTGAGGAGTAATAAACTGCCCTTTCCTGTTTTCACATTATAACTAATGTGAAATTAGTGGGACACCAGGCCAGCACAGAACTTCAGAAATAGTACCCCTGCTCTTCAGTGTCCTTTTACAAAGACATAAGGAGATGTGTCCACCAGCTGCCCTTTTTCTACTAGGTCAGTGGTCTGACTTTAAGAAAAGACCACTATTACTCTGTTCCTCCTGCTTGCTACCCAGCGCTCCCCCCACACAGAAAAAAAAATGCTTTAAAAGATTAGAAGTTCAGATTGGAAGGATGACAGGAAATTTTCCTTCCTAGTGTGAATCATAGCAGTCCTTTAATGTGCACATGAATTACCGGGGGCCCTTACTGAAAAGCAAATTATGGCTCAGTATATCTGAGTTGGGCCCATGATTCTGCACTTTTTTTTTTCTTTTTGCGGTACACGGGCCTCTCACTGTTGTGGCCTCTCCCGTTGCGGAGCACAGGCTCCGGACGCACAGGCTCAGCGGCCATGGCTCACGGGCCCAGCCGCTCTGCGGCATGTGGGATCTTCCCGGACTAGGGCACGAACCCGTGTCCTCTGCAGCGGCAGGCAGACTCTCAACCACTGCGCCACCAGGGAAGCCCGATTCTGTACTTTTTAATAAGCTTCTGGGAGATTCTGATGCTGCTGGTCCCTGAACCATTCTTTGAGTAGCAAGTGAATACACAGATGCTAGGTGATGACATTAATAAGGACTTCTAGCGTATGGGAAAAGGAAGCCCTTTAGGGATTGGCGGGGGTGGTGTGTGCAAAAGAAGTTAATACCTTGCAAAAATTACCTTCATGCCAATAAATTACTTTCAAAGGGAATAATTAAAAAGCAACTTGAAAACCTAAGCTTATGAACGCAAAACTAGCTTTACTGTATTTTATCTTGGTGGTCTTTACTCCCCATCTCCCTAAAATATATATACTTGGGGCTGGAGGCGCAAACCAGGCAGCTGAGGCTAATAGAAATAACTGAAAAGCCCAGCAGCTCCCAGAATGGATTATTTCGCTTCAAATATATAAGTAACCATAGAAATGAATGTTATAAATGTTTTCACAGGCTTTACTGTTTTTTTTTGAGATGGCTTTTAGGAATTAAAATGCTTTCAAAAACATTAACAATAAAAAGTATGATGTGTAAAGAGACTAAATGCAATATGGTATCCTGGAACAGAAAAAGATGAAATCCACATAATCTGGAGTTCAGTTAATAGTAATACACCAGTGTTGGTTTCTTAGTTTTGACAAATATACCACGAGGTATAAGATGTTAACATTAGAGAAAAGGCGCTTGGCTCTTTATTGTTTCCTTTGTAACTTTTCTGAAAACCTAAAATTGCTCTAAAATAAGCTGATTTTTATTTAAATATGTAAAGGATTTGAAAGAAAATATTTGTCTTTCTAATGCATTCCCCTCCTCAAAGTTATAGGAGGCTGTTTTAAAATTTAGAAACTCCCTCCTACCAGGCACCTGGGGCAAGGGACTCAATGGGTTTTTTTGTTTTTAAGCACTATACTTAAAATACACATCTTAATCTAATGAATAAATGTAACAAATAATATTCAGTAGGTATTAAATATCAGGAAATCCCAGTAATCATGTTGCTTTTAGAGAGTTATATGCATTATAAATATTTGAAACCAAGTTTCAAATACATGAGTCCTGCACACAGTGTATAGTCCTTATGGTTTTCTTAACGGTTTTATAGACTTTGAACACGTAACTTTAAAGTAATTAAAGATTTTCTTTGGATTTGAGAGGAATCAAGAGGTAATCTTAATGAATGAGAGAAGATAGGCATTCCTGTGTAGGATTCAGTAAGCAAATAACAACTGGAACTCATCTCCACGTAGGAAAACAAGAGGGGACATATTTTAATCTGACCAGCTTTCTTTCCTATTCATCATTCTGTAAGGGCCCAATAGAAGTTGTTTTCTGTTAATAACTTTTTCTTTTTAAAAAACTTGTGTTAACAGAAATATGGCCAGCCAATTCAAATGAGGTACGTGGAACATGAAGAGAGACCAAAAGCTTTAAACGACTTGGGAAAAAAGATCCAACTTGTCATGAAAGTTATAGAAGCATACAGAAACAAGGTATTGAATTCATAAAGTAAACTGGTGTGTATTACGCAGAGAGGGTGGGGTAAATCTAAAAATTCTCAACTACAAAGCTATAGCAGTTGTTGCTACCAAATTCCAGAGACATTGTGCACCAAACTTAACCTTTTTTTTCTTTACTGTAAAATTATCAGTAAAGGATACTGATAATTTCAAATACAGTGCAGATATGTGGCTTTAATCTTTTAAAATTCCCTAAAACTATATTATAAATTTAATCCAGTGACCAAATTCATTGTTTTCTTCTTAGGTGTTTCATTATAGTGCAGAAGGTTTTTTTGGACCTTTTTTAATTTACAGGCCTCTTTGAAACTGGACTCTTGCTAGCATTCATTTTGTCCCTTGGCCTCTTTTTCTTTTGGTTGCACTTTGTCTTCCAGTCTTTCAGTCATCTGTAACTCCCGTATCATTTATTGTTTTATATATGTGCCCAAATCTATCTTACTACCCTTAACCTTTCCACTGTTTTTCAGCCTGAAATATTTAGTTGTATAGATAATATCTCCATTTGGATGTAACAGTAAGATTTGACAAAATTAAGCTGATGATTTTTTCCCTCTAAATCAGAGGTTAGCAGGCTTTTTCTTTAAATGAACAAATAATAAATATTATAGGCTCTGTAGGCCTACCATCTCTATACAACTACCCAACTTTGCCATTGTAGTGCAAGAGCAAACACACAATGTGTAAATGAATGGGCATGGCTGTGTTCCAGAATAACTTTATTTAAAAATTCAGTAAGTTGGATTTGGCCTGCAGGACAAGTTTGCTGACTCCTGTTTTAAACAGATATCCACTATAATTCCCCCAGGTTTTACCACTGATGTTAAAATTGCATCAGTGGGCTGGAGAGGCCAGCACCAGAAAGATTTAGGCAGGGTATTATCATAGCTTACATTTACCAGGCACTTTGCATGAATTATCTCACTTTATTCTCACAAGAATGTATTATGTAAGAGAAGTGCAGTGCTTAAGCAGACTTGTCAAGGATTACACAGGTAGGTTAAGAGAAGCAGTCAGGATAAAACCTAAGCAATCTGAAACATACAGACCCTTAACAACTATACTGCTTTTCACTACACAATGTGGAGGGTGATTGCTTATTTTAGGAATAAAGATTTGTAAATTCTGTAAAATAAAGAGTGCAATCCAGCCTACCTAAAAGAATAATCCAGGTACTGATTGTGAATGTGCCTGCCAATATCAGTGTCCATATAAGTACAAATAGAATTTAAGGATAAAGGAAAAGTAAGAAGGAACAAGCAGACAAATAAAAACACCAAGAGTATTTCACATCTGGTATTGGAAGATCTGTATACAACTACCATAACCTAGTGTTCGCCAGGCTGTAGCAGTCTTCTTGAGGATGCAGGTTTAAAATATTATTCACAGCAAGGCAAGATTTCACTTATGCTCAAGAATTTTGAGTTACTACGTTCCAGGCTCTCTTCAAGGTGCTGGAACTACAGCATCAAACAAAACACTGAACTTGTTTCTAATATGCTTCAGTGGGAAGAGATAGACAATAAATGAGTTACTATGAAGTAGTCAGATGGTGATAAGGGCTATGGGAAAAGTAAGGGACTGCCATAGGTGGAGATTTGTCAGAAATGCAGACTAATAAGATGACATCATGTGAGGGGAGAATTAAAGGACATGAGGGTTCAAGACGTATGATAACTATAAAAAGAATGTCCTTAACAAAGGGGGAATAGCAGTTGCAAAGGGGAGAATGTGTTGGAGTAACAGTAAGGAAGCCAGTGTGGCTCAGAACATTGCGGGGTGGGATTATCAGCTGCCAGATCATGAAGGGCCTAGTGGGCCATTATAAAAGTTTGGATTTTACACTAAGATAGGAATCCACTGGAGGCTTTTGAGCATAGAATTCTAAATTTTGACTTTTCTTTTAAAGGCTACGGAAGCAGAGAGACTAGTTAAAACATTAGAATAACACAAGCAAGCAGTGACGGAGCCCTGAACCCAGAGAGTGGAGGGGGAAGAAGTGGTTGGATTTCTGCTGCATATATTTTGAAGGCAGAGCCAATAAGATTCACTGATAGATTTTATGTAAATATAACAGAAAGAGGAGTCAAATGACTCCAAGGATTTTTGGCCTGCAAGGGTGAAGTTGCCATTTACTGAGACGGGGAGAACTTGGAAGAGTAGGTGGGGAGGTAATCATGAGTTTGAAACATAGGTAAGTCGGACATTACAAATAAGAATTCAAGTTGGAAGTTGGCTATAGAGTAGGGAGTTCAGGGAAGAGGTTCAGGCTAGAGATTTTTTTAAAAGCATGCAGGGGGCTTCCCTGGGGGCGCAGTGGTTGAGAGTCTGCCTGCCGATGCAGGGGACACGGGTTCGTGCCCCGGTCAGGGAAGATCCCACATGCCGCAGAGCGGCTGGGCCCGTGAGTCATGGCCACTGAGCCTGCACGTCCGGAGCCTGTGCTCCACAACGGGAGAGGCCACAACAGTGAGAGGCCCGCGTACCGCCAAAAAAAAAATAAAATAAAAAAGCATGCAGATAGAGGGATGAATGGGGAGGAGATCCTCTTTCTATATGTTGCATTGTCATTTCTTTCTGGTTTTGAGACTGCCAGTCTAAATCATCACATCTTAAGATCGTTGCCTACATGTGACAGCTGCAGTTGTCTCTTTCAGACAAAATTTTATTATGTATTGGGTTGGCCAAAAGGTTCATTCGGTTTTTTTGTAAGATGGCTCTACTAGCGCTTAGTTGTCTTAAACTTCATTCAAAACAATTTTATTAGATTGTATTTTGACAGCTGTCATATCAGCGTGCATTTTAAAAACAACATCAAAATTGGTGAATTTTTGTGTAGCCATTTTAATGAAGATGGAAGAAAACAACATTTTCGGCATATTATGCTTTATTATTTCAAACAAAGTAAAAATGCAACTGAAACACAAGATTTGTGCAGTGTATGGAGAAGGTGCTGTGACTGAACAGACGTGTCAAAAGTGGCTCGTGAAGTTTAATGATGGACATTTCTCGCCGGACGATGCTCCACAGTCAGGTAGACCAGTTGAAGTTGACAGCGATCAAATCGAGACATTGAGAACAATCAATGTTATACCACGCGGGAGATAGCCGACATACTCAAAATATACAAATCAAGTGTTGAAAATCATTTGCACCAGCTTGGTTATGTTAATCACTTTGATGTTTGGGTTCCACATAGGTTAAGCGAGAAAAACCTTGACCATATTTCCGAACATGATTCTCTACTTAAATGTAATGAAAACGTTTCGTTTTTAAAACAAATTGTGAGGGGCAAAGCAAAGTGAGTACTGTACAATAATTTGGAACGGAAGAGATCATGGGGCAAGCGAAATGAACCACCACCACCACCATGAAAGGCCGGGCTTCATCCAAAGAAAGTGATGTTGCATATATGGTGGGATTGGGAGGGAGTCCTCTATTATGAGCTCCTTCTGGAAAACAAAAAGATTAATTCCAACAAGTACTGCCCCCAGTTAGACCAACTGAAAGCAGCACTCGATGGAAAGCGTCCGGAATTAGTCTACAGAAAACGCATGATCTTCCATCAGGGTAACCACGTGTTTCTTTGATGACCAGGCAAAAACGGTTACAGCTTGGCTGGGAGGTTCTGATTCATCTGCCATATTCACCAGATATTGCACCTTTGGATTTCCACTTATTTTGGTCTTTACGAAATTCTCTTAATGGAAAAAATTTCAGTTCCCTGGAAGACTGTAAAAGGCCTGGAACGGTTCCTTGCTCAAAAAGAAAAAGTTTTGGGAAGATGGAATTATGACGTTGCCTGAAAAATGGCAGAAGGTAGTGGAACAAAAGGGTGAATGCGTTGTTCAGTGAAGTTCTTGGTGAACATGGAAAATGTGTCTTTTATTTTTACTTAAAAACCAAAGGCACGGGCTTCCCTGGTGGCGCAGTGGTTGAGAGTCCGCCTGCCGATGCAGGGGGCACGGGTTCGTGCCCCGGTCCGGGAGGATCCCGCGTGCTGTAGAGCGGCTGGTCCCGTGAGCCATGGCCGCTGAGCCTGCACGTCCGGAGCCTGTGCTCCGCAACGGGAGAGGCCGCAACAGTGAGAGGCCCACATACCGCAAAAAAAAAACAAAAAAAAAAAAACCAAAGGCACTTTTTGGCCAACCCAGTAATTCTTGTCAACAACTTAAACATATTCTGTTGTACAGTCAGAATTTTCTATCTAGCTTGCTATGTGCCTGCTTAACTTATTTTTCTTTACTCCCTGACAAATTTAAGTCCATGCAGCTTCTTTCTTGGCTAAATACTACTTTTTCCTCTAATACTCTTCACCATTCTTTTCCAAACCTGACTTCTTCAGAAGGCCTTTCCTTTTAAAACCCCATACTGATTTTTCTTTCTCCCAGTTTCTTCAGTTCTGTGTAGTCTGTAAATGGCTTCTTCACATGTGTATGTGTGAGGTGTACACTCAATAAGAGTCTTAACTCTTTTAAGCAGAAATTATCAATAAATTGGTGCTTATTGAAAAACCTGTTACATTAAGTATTTTTTTTTCCTAATAGGATGAAAGATACGATCATTTGGATCCTGCTGAAATGGAAAAAGTTGAAAAATATATCAGTGAAGCCATGAGTTGGCTGAACAGTAAGATGAATGCACAGAACAAACTAAGTCTCACTCAAGATCCTGTGGTGAAAGTTTCAGAAATAGTCGCAAAGTCAAAGGTAAGAAACTATAAACTTCTTTTTCATGGGGTCAGTCACTAAACATTTTTAATAGGAGCCATACTTTGAGAAATAATCAGCTTGGCAGAAGAATACAGAAAAACAGGAATTTGAGGCTAATCTTTAATTTGGGGGAAAAAAAAACATTCTAGGTGGGACATCTCTGTTCCTTGATTTAATTAGTCATATACACAAAGCTGTTTTTTAGATTTTAAGTGTAATACAGAATGAAGTAAAGCAATGTGACAACTCCAAATATGTCCGATTTTTCTAGGCTGTATAATACTTCTGAGCCTCCATTGTAAAACTGCAATATATGTTTGTCTTTGACGTAGATTGAAACGTGTAAAATTCCATGGTAAAGTCTTACTTATGAGATAAACTTTCCAGTTTAAAAAACATTACTACTGAAAATGTCAAAGGTTATAGAAAACACTATGAAAAACACAGGGACAAACATGATAATAAAGATCAGCATCTAAGTAGAAAAATGAGTAAAGACATTGGTAAAACATCTGACAAAGAAAGAAATACATATCCAATAAACATATGAAAAGGTGTTCATCTTCATTACTAATCTAAGAAATGCGAATCTCTTCTCTCTGATTTGGTTGTGTGTTTACATTCACAATCTTTGCCATAATTGCCAAGGGTGTGAAAAAATGGACGCCGTTCCTGAGCAACTTGGTTAAATTTGTTACCGTTTTTCTGGGACATCATTTCAGAATATGTATAGAAATTTAAAATGAGTTTACCCTTTAGTGCAGAAATCACAATTCTAGGAATTCACCTTAATTTGACTGTTGCATAAGTATATGCAGATAAATACCCTTGCTTATGATAGCAAAAAACTGGCGACAACCTAAATACCTATCAGTAAGAAACTAGATAAATAAATTGATGCATATTTCAATATTAAAACACATTTCAACAATTAAATATAGTATTTAAGATATCAGAGGTAAATCTATTTAGATATATAGATTTATACAACATATTCAGTGAAAAAGGAAAGATAACTTTATTTAGATTCTGTAATCTCACTGTATCAATTAGCATGTTCATAGATTTGTATGTTTGGAGATGTGTGTGTGCATGGACATACATCTAGGATGTTCACCAAAAGGTTAGTTATGTTAATCTATAGGAGATGGAATTTCAGGTGATTCTTTTTAATCTGGTTCAGTATGTCTGTAGGTATTTGATTCATTTTTAAAACAAAAACAGGTTTTAGGGTGTTTTTAATTGGAGTATATTTGGTTTGCAAGATTAGTTTCAAGTGTACACACAGTGATTAATGTTTTATAGATTATACTTCAAAGTTATTATAAAATATTGGCTATATTTCCTATGTTGTACAATATATCCTTGTAGCTTATTTATTTTATACATATTAGTTTGTACCTCTTAATCCTCTACCTGTATCTTTCCCCTCCCCAGTTCTCTCTCCCCACTGGTAACCTCTAGTTTGTTTATATCTGTGAATCTATTTCTTTTTTGTTATATTCACTCATTTGCTTTATTTTTAAAATTCCACATGTAAGTAATAACATACAGTATTTGTCTTTTTCTATAAGCATAATACCCTCCATGTTGTTGCAAGCGGCAAATTGTCATTCTTTTTTCATGGCTGAGTAATATTCCATTGTATATACGTGCCACGTCTTCTTTGTCCACTCATCTGTTGATGGACACTTAGGTTGCTTCTTATCTTGGCTACTGTAAATAGTGCTGCTTAGGAACATTAGGGTGCATGTATCTTTTCAAATTAGTATTTTCATTTTTTCTGGATATATACCCAGAAGTAGAATTGCTGGATCATATGGTAATTCTATTTTTAGCTTTTTGAGGAACCCCCATACTGTTTTCTATAATGGCTGTACCAATTTACATTTCCACCAGACGTGTACCTAGAGTTCCCTTTTCCCTATATCCTTGCCAAAATTTGTTATTTGTATTATTTTTGATGATAGCCATTCTGACATGTGTGAGATATGTCACTGTGATTTTGATTTGCGTTTTTCTGATGATTAGTGATGTTGAGCAACTTTTCCTGTACCAAAATGGGTATTTAAAATCATAAAATAAGAGTATTTTCCTTTTGAGAAAGTTTGGCAAAGAATCTATAGTAATTTACTCCTAATCAGATGAGATGCAGAGTGTGATAACAGTTTGCACTAAAACACTCCCCAAGGATGTTACTTTCTGTGTTTCCGTCCCTATCCCAATATCTGTGACACTGGTCTTGAAAGAACTTAAAGTGTTTCAGTAGCTTTATCTGAAATGGTCTTTTATTTCTGTGTAGAAAAAGCAAGGATATGGAAAATATATCTCTTTTAAATTATTAAGTTGAATTTACTTTCATGGCTTATTTTTCCTTCAACAGAAAAGGCTACTGAGCTGTTTTCAGAAAGTAAATGAAGACAGTGTGTATATTTATATAATTCCATTTATTAAAACTTTTTTGTAAATGTTGAGAAATTTTAATTTATGCAATAGGTATTACATGATGTAATTTTCATAACAGAGCTCTCGGCATAATTTAAAGGAATGAATTAAAATTCATTCCTGGGAATTCCCTGGCGGACCAGTGGTGAGGACATCGCAGTCTCACTGCCAAGAGCCCAGGTTCAATCCCTGGTCGGGAAGCTAAGATGTCGCATGCTGCGCAGTGCAGCCAAAAAAATAAATAAAATAAAAAGTATTCCCGCCAAAATACACTGTATTCATATTATGAGGAAAAAATTTTAGGAACAGTAAATACAGAATATTTTATTAAAGACTGAATAGTTTCTTATCACCCCTGACAAACACTAGCCGAGAAGGTAAATCGGTAGTTTAAGAATTAGTTGATTATCTAGCTGAGCCAACAGCTATTCAGGAATGTGGAATTATGTGGAAATTTAGAAAGTTAAAGTGGACTTTAGAATGTTAATGGTAACTTGTTACATAATATTTTTAATATAATCAATTTTCTTCATGTCTTTAGGAACTGGATCATTTCTGTAACCCCATCATTTATAAGCCCAAACCAAAAGTAGAGGTTGCTGAAGACAAGGCAAGAGCTAATAGTGAACACAACGGACCAGTGGATGGACAGAGTGGGACTGAAACTAAACCAGATACAACAAAAGACAGCACACAGCATACTAAATCTTCTGGAGAGATGGAAGTGGACTAAGTCTTAATTTCAGCTTCACATAATTCAAACAGTGCAAGTAACCACAGGGTCCATTCTTCTTTTACATCTGGTACACACAACAGACGTTTAGTTGTTCTTAACCACTTTTTGTCATTTGTTTTTTGGAGTAGTTTTGAAAAGTGTTTTATATTGAGTGCACCTCCTGTTCATTTCCATTGCTGCTTAATGTGAAGATTTAGCTGAATATACATTAACAAGTCAGTTTAAGCTTTCCTAATATATTTTATGTCAAAGATGCAAGATTGATAAGTAGCTGGCAACCTTATTTAAAGCTTCTACTTGGATAAACCTCAGCTCCTTTATTCAGGAAAGGATACTGTATTGTGCTACTGTTGCAGAAGCATAGATTTAATTGCATCATTATTTTGAAAAACAAATATTGAAACTGATGTGGTTTAAAGCCACCAATCACTGACCTTTTTCTAGTTATGGTATTGTTATAATTTAAATATTAAAACAAATAAGAGGTTCCTTGACAAATTAGTCCATCTCGGTGTGCCATGAGAACTTCAAAACCTTGTTTTCATCATATAAATGAACTAAATCACACATTGAAAAGGAAAATGCACAATTTTATGTTAAGGTGACACCAGCAGTTAGCTTCTTTTCATTAGTCATGTGGATTGATGTTTCTTAGAGTAGTTCAGTGTCTTTAGCACTTGAAACTTCTGATCTACTTGTCCTGAAGACCAGCTGCTGCTAAAGTGATGCTGGCCCAAAAATGATGAAGCATTTTTGATGAAAATACCTTCATGTTAAGGGGGAAATGCTGTTGACCTACACAGACATGCATCTGTGACGTTGATAACCTTGTTTTAGTTTTAGTAGTTGTTTTAGTCTTCTTATTGATTTTGTTAATATGTTAACAGAGGGCAGGGAGAAACGGCACAATGTGTATTGCATTATATACATTTATCACTGATTTACTTAATGTTAACATATAAACACTAAATAAGCAGTAATACTTGAAAAGAAGCACTTATACCATAGGTCTTAGGAAATACTGCTTGTAATAAACTTAACTGTGTTACACATCAACAGGCAAAATATAGAATGTTACATAGTGTAATATGATGTGATTAAATTATAGTTCCTGCTGTTACAATACCTGTTCAGACCTTGGCTCCAGTTTTGGTGCTTCATATATAAATTATGTGGGTTGAAGGGCTGTGAAATTAAGATATTTTAAAGACTTAATCTGTGCTTCATCACCAGACTTGTTCACACTGTTCAGTTCTGTGCAGAAGCTTGATATGGGAGCAGAATGAAATGACTTTTCAACCTACAAGAAAAAGAAGCATAGACAATGCATGGGCACTTGTGTTCTTAATGCCAATCAACTAGATTGACATAGGTTAAAATTTTGAAAGGCTCAGTTTTCCCCAAAGCTACATCATCTTTATACTAAGGATTAAAAAAAAATTAATATGGACTTTTCTTAAGTAATAAAAATTGAGAGTTTAATATCTTTAGGGATAGTCGTTACTTCTCACAACTAGTTCTCTAAGAGAGATTCTGTTTCTACAGTGTAGTCTGCACTGAAAGGAAAGTATGGAGCAGTGCATTTTGCAGGGATTTTTATTCATCATTTTTGAGGGAGATGTCCCTTTTTTGCATTAAAAAATCATATAGACCCAATATATTTTTTAATGTTTTCAAACTAATGAAGTAATTATATACATTAGTAATGATGAAATACATTTTTTTAAAAGCATGTTTGTTACTTTTCGTTGGTATGTTGAATATATAGGTTCACTTCAGTAAGAGCATAAAGTTATGAAAGGGAATATATAACAGTACACATAGGGCATTCACAGCTTTTTAAGAAGAAAATCTCCACCCACTTTGTTAGGAGCTGTACCTCCAAAACTAATTGGGAATATATGGGAACAAAGCTTTCTGCATCTGAATTGTGTAGTACATCCTGACATTTTCCAGTTCCATAAGTCAGTTTATATAGTTTTGTGTTTTAGTCAGAATTATAACATTCCAATTCCTGCAGTTATGTAACACTTCATTTAATAAGTTAAATACATCCAAAGATAATATGTATACTTTTCCTACCCATTTATTCAACTTAAATGATTTTCAAAAGCCCTTAACCTTATAATTATTTATTGAATACGGTAATAAAAGAGAAAATGTTCTCAATATAGTTTTGGGTAGAAGGCATGGGTCCAGTTTAATTTTAATCTGTATGAAATATGCAGTGCTTAGATGAAAAATTAAAGATCTTTTTTCAAAATAAAAAGCCACTATTTTAGAAGTTATTTTTAAAAATACATTGCAAAATAGGATGTATTCCTGTAGTAAACAAATAAGAACTAAGTATGTAGGAAATGATTAATAGGATTAATAGGAAATGATTAATTTAGTGTATTAATCTAATACACTACGACTCTGGAAAAGTATAAATTATTTGGTTTTAGAAATCAACTCCTGATAGCCAATCACATGGTGATTTTAAAAACAAAGATTGCTAAATAATGTAACAAAAGAAAGTCTGTGATGTTTTAATTCCTTAGCAATATACAGAATACTTAAGTTTTAAAACAACTATTGATACAAACAGCACACCAAAGAATGAGGCTATTGGAATAACAGATAATCTCAATTTTAAAAAGGTAAAAATTAGACTTTAAGAAGAAATAAAGATTTCTTAGACTTTGGGGGGTCAATTTTTAGTATACTTATGATTATATTTCCTAGCTAGAAGTCTTTAAAGTGAATTTTGGGGATCAATTATCAACATAATAAAGTGATATGTTAAAACAGTTTATCCAAATTAGCACAGATTCAACTGTTTTGAAAGACTAAAGATAATAGACATTTGAATACAGTGATCAATTGACCCAAAACAGATCTAACCATCCCTGTTTTCATAAATTTGAATTGTAATACTAAGCCTACAAACATTCCCATTAGGATTTTGTTTTGTTTTTAATAGTTGGTATTTGGTAGTCCACAACAATTAAAGTCTTGGCATTAACTTTACATATCATAGATTTAGAAGTGATAGACAAATATAACTTCATCTTTCTCAACTTTTAGAATCTGACAACAAAAAAACTTCAGTTCTAAAGTAGACGTTATTTTGTGGTTAGACTTCAGAACTTCTAAGTGGAATTTGGTTTTGTGATAGTGGATTCTGTAAAACTTAATGAGAGGCATATCTAATTGTATTGATACCTCAGTATTTAAAATCTGATGGCATTGATTAAAGTCAGCCACTGATATCTTTTCAAATGACACAGGTGTCAGGATGCTTATAAAGTCTGATTCTAATGTTTTATTGTCCTCTTAACTACAGTATGTTTTATAACTATCAGTCATTTACCAAACTAATCTTCTTAGTCAATTTCAGAAGAGACAGACTTTTTGATCAAAAAAGAGAAAACAGTTTTAAAATTACCTTTTTTTTTTTTTTGTCAAGGTTAAGCCAAAGTATAATTTTAAAACAACTTCCAGGAAGCACATAATCTTTTCTTTTGATAAAAAGTAATAAGATTTAATGCAGATCAAGACCAGGTCTTTAACCAAAACAAAAGCTTTAGTTATTTTACTTTCACATCTCTAATACACAATAAACTAAAATTAATATTCTTCCATGTTTCTTAACCAGACAGCTCTGGGTTTATAATATAGCCAGATGTCTTAAGTTTTTTTCCCTTGTTAAATTCAAGGGTGATTGTTTCATACAATAACAGGGTACCTGGAATTTTTAGAGTATTAACGAACTGCTTAGAAGAAAAACCCCTAAATGTCTATGGCAGTAGTCAGTACCTATAAGTGGTAATGGCTCTTTCACCTTCCAGATCTCTAGGGGTACCTCTAGCATATTGTTCGAGTAAGCATTAAAACAAAAGGCATGTCTGTTAAGATACATTATGAAATAACTTGGAGCTTTCAAGTCAAAGAAAGAAAACTAATAATTGAATCACGAACATTTGACTTAGTCTGTCAGGCAGGTCAAAATCCATATCAACAACAGCAACAAAAATAAATGGTAATGATCTTTGCTTTGGAATCTCTAATTTACTGTCATGTCCTAGGTCACATGATGAGTATTAGGGAAGTGTATTGATTACCCATCCTATAAAGAGATTAGTGAACTTCAACATGTTTTAGATAGATTAATTGCATTATAGTATATTACACTATAAGTGGAAATTATCTTAGTCTTTCCAGTTTTCTTGTTTCATCTCTCAGTTCTGGACTCTTAAATAATCATTATATTTCTTTCAATTATATTTTGTTTTATTCTGGATTATTATTTAAGTCTTTTATTTCATGGATTTAAAAAAATACTTTTACGATCACTTTGATAACTAACTATATTACCTGTCTTTTTACTTTAAAACCAAATCTTACTGTTAAGAATTTTTTGACTCTTAAATTTATACTTGAAAAGCCATGTTATAAGTTTCCATATGTAATTTCTCTAAAATTTAAGAGGCTTAATAGATTTTTCATATTCTGGCCTTTGAATACTTTTAAGTAGTTCTAGACCAAAAGAGGTCAATTTTGTGAGTACTGTGTATTAAGTAACCAACGTCCCTCGTTTTTAATCCAGATATCAATGTAACAAAAAGGGTCAGAAATTCAAAATAGTTGTTAAAGATAAGACAACTTCAATTCTTTGCTGCTTTCTGATTACATACATGTGTTGTGCATCCTCCTTGTTTTTTTTCAGAATTTCTTAAATTTTTTGCTTCCAAGACCTTGAGTTAACATGCTCTTGAAATCTTATGGACCCACCCAGAATGCAGATGTAAAAATGTAATTAGAAATGGAGAGCTAAGCAAAGGAAACATTAAAGTGTTGTGGTTTCTTCACCTGAAATAATACTTTTATGGCTTAGTGTCTTGGAAGGAGACTCACATTAAAAGTAAAAAATGTTATATTTGGCAGGATGAAGCCATCGTTGTTTAATATAGAAGCAAATTTTTAATGAAGTTACTGAATTGTTTAGTACTAAAATGGCATCCAAGTCATTTTTCCTTTCTCCAACCATTATTAAAATAATTTATACACATAGTGACTCCGACTCCAGTCATTAGTATAAAATACCTTCTGGCAGTTTAGTACCTACTAGCTTTATTATTTTTTTTTTAAAGAAAACTACTGCATTTGATTTCTCAATTTCCCAGTTTGTTTTTAGCACAGTGACCAGTGTAAAGCAGAAAATCATAATCAAGTGTGATGTGTCTATAAACTGCATATAATGGACCCTTAGTTTCAATAAGCAGACACGAGAATGGTTTGTAATGTTAAGTCGGTAATGTTATTATATATGATGCTAATATATATGTGGCATACAATTTTGGTTCACATTTAAAATGTTTACATTTCACAGAATCAAAGTTTATAAAACATTATGTATATAAAATGGCATCTTCATACTAGTGAACAAATAGCAATTGATAAATGCATTTCATTTTTGGATGGCAAGTGCACATTGTCAAGAAGTTACGTAATTATAAATATATTTACTTACTCTTTGAACCATGAGTTTTACACACCTGAGGCTTAATGTTCACATACTGAACTTCACTGACTTGGTGGTTTGTGGACAGGTCATCAGAGTCATTTACATAAATTTGCTTGGCAGTGAGGGTTCTGAGTAAATTGACAAACTTTTTAAACCATCAAATGATAATCGATTCTGAAAACTACAATAGTAGTTTGCTAATATTGTGTTGTCAGCGAATAACTTAACTTTTATATTAGAAGAGAAAATCTAGCGATAAATGAACTAGACTTCAGAAATTTTCAGTACACAAAGAGGAGCTCCCTGCGCAAGTTTCTCCTAACCTCTTTTTAAGAATTGCTATTCCAGTTGAAAATGTGTCAAATAGCATGTCGGGATAAGGAAACAACTGAGGTCCCCTGGTCTAGATTACAGCATTTGGTGCTTAATCTTCTAGTGCTTGAACAATTTGTGAGAATAAGAAGGATAATAAATCCTCAACTCAGAAGAATATTTATACCCCCATTTAACTTTCCAATGAAATGGAAATGAGTACTTTCAAAGTCTAGAAGGCTGAACAGTTGGCAGTTCATTCCTGTTCATCTTATCCTGATTTGGGGAAGAACTGGAGAGGATTTTGCTCTTTTTTTTTTTTTTAACCCACAATCCCTAGTGATTAAACAGCAAAGAGTTGATAACCTTCCCGAGGTGAAGAAGGAATGTCCGTTGACTGTAAGTACCTCCTAATACTTTATCCTCAAGCTCTCCCCTCTGCTGAAAGGTAAAGAAATCGGTTCAGGATGGTTCATGCATCCTGCAAATGCCAAAAGGCAATTTGAAGCAGTTCTGTTGAGCAGCATTTCCTTACTTTTCTTCACAATTACATTTGGTCTCCTGTTTAACCTCACTGAAAAGGATTTGTGTATTCGTTTTAGACATAACAAGATTCACGTTAAATTAAGAACAAATAATTAGGAATTTGTAGTAAAGAAAATTAACCCTGTTGAAGGCAAAGAGAAGCAAAGAACAAAGAGAAATAAAATAATAGAAATCCAAATATCACTAGTTATGGCAACGTAAGTACCATAAACTTAGCAGTTTAAGAACTATATGTAGTGTTTACAAATACACTTCTTAAACATAATGATGTAATAGTTGAAAATAAATTAATGAAAAAATATAAGAAAATGCCAATCAAAAGAAACTTATTAATCAGATTAAGTTGCCTTTACAGTGCGGAAAAAAAGGGGGAGTATTGGTATACAGAGTTTTAATAATGGTAGAGCAATTCACCAGAAATGTAACTCTGAAACAACAGCCTCTAAATATATAAAGCGATTTGACAACTACGAAAAGAGGCCCACAATATCAGTGATAACTGGTAGTAGGCCCACAAAAGTATAAACAGAAATGAATAGAACTTTAAAACCTAGATCTAATATAATTATATGAACTATCACTCAGCTATTGGGTAAAACTATTTTACATAAATATGTAATATTTAGTAAACATGACACTATAGCCAAAAGAAATTCCGTATGCTTGAATTGAAAAAAAATGAACTTACAGAAAAGTCAAATCCTATTGAAAATCAGAACATACTTCTACTTGAATGACAATATAAACTTGCTTTAAATGGCAGCTGTACCCCTTAAACCTCAATCTCTTTTGGACCTAGTCTTTCTCTCATTGCAGTACGTGAGCATGCACATAATAAGCACTCAGCAATCTTTAAGTCAATGAACCTGCCTATAAAGTGCAACTTGGTAACTTGCAGCTGAAGCACTAATTTAGAATTTTATACAGGCATACCTCATTTTACTGTTTTTTTTACAAATTGAAGCTTTATGGCAACCGTGTGTTGTCACAGGATGGTAGGTATTTTTTAGCAATCAAGTATTTTTTACATAAGGTATGTATGTATTTTTTTGACTTAATGGTATTGCACACTTAACAGACTACAGTATAGGGTAAACATAACTTTATTTTTATTTATTCATTTATTTAATTTATTTGTTTTATCTCTGCACCAAGCATGGCATTCAGGATCTTAGTTCCCAGACCAGGGATCAAACCCGTGCCCCCTGCAGTGGATGCATGAGTCTTAACCACTGAACTGCTGGGGAAGTCCCAAAGATAACTTACAGGCACTGGAAAATCAAAAAATGTGTGAAACTCACTTTGTCATATTCACTTTATTACCATGGTGTGAAACTGAACCTGCAACATCTCTGAGGTATGCCTGTATGCTTTAATGCATATACTTAAAATGATGTAAAAGATGTAATGACTTAATACCAGTAAAAAGGTAGATAACAGCAAAATGAACCTGAAGAAAACTAAAGGTAAAGAAGGAAATAAGAGCTGAAATCAATAGTAAATGGAATAAAGAATCAAAACCTGTATTTGAAAATTATATATATATAT
>NW_020173215.1:6455832-6459761 GCF_003031525.2 Neophocaena asiaeorientalis asiaeorientalis
CTCTCAACCACTGTGCTACCAGGGAAGCCCTGAAAATAATATTTTTAAAAACAGACAAGCCTCTACCAAAGTTAATCAAGGAAAACAAACATAAGCATTAAAGAGATTGATTTTGAGTTAAAAATCTACCCATAATCCCACTTACAATCCCATCAGAAAGAATACAATACCTAGAAATAAAACCTACCTAAGGTAGTAAAAGACCTGAACTCAGAAAACTATAAAACACTGATGAAATAAACTGAGGACAAAACAAACAGATGGAAAGGGATAATATGTTCATGGACTGGAAGAATTAATATAATTTAAGTGACCATACTACTCAGGGTAATCTACAGATTCAATGCCATCCATATCAAATAGCAAGGGCATTTTTCACAGAACTAGAACAAATAATTTTCAAATTTATATGGAAACACAAAAAACCCCGAATAGCCAAAGCAATCTTGAGAAAGAACAAACTTGGAGGTACTGCAGTCACTGATTTCAAACTGTACCACAAAGCTACAGTAATCAGGGAACAGAGTACAGAGCCCAGGAAAGAACCAATATTGTAAAAATGACTATACTACCCAAAGCAATCTACAGATTCAGTGCAATCCCTATCAAATTACCAATGGCATTTTTTCACAGAATTAGAACAAAAAATTTTACAATTTGTATGGAAACACAAAAGACCCCGAATAGCCAAAGCAGTCTTGAGAAAGAAAAACGGAGCTGGAGGAATCAGGCTCCCTGACTTCAGGTTATATTACAAAGCTACAGTAATCAAGACAGTATGGTAATGGTACAAAAACAAATATAGATCAATGGAACAGGATAGAAAGCCCAGAGATAAACGCATGCACCTATTGTCACCTAATCTATAACAAAGGAGGCAAGAATATACAATGGAGAAAAGTTTCTTCAATAAGTGGTGCTGGGAAAACTGGATAGCTACATGTAAAAGAATGAAATCAGAATACTCCCTAACGCCATGTACAAAAATAAACTCAAAATGGATTAAAGACCGAAATGTAAGGCCAGACACTATAAAACCCTTAGAGGAAAACATAGGCGGAACACTCTTTGACATAAATAGCAGCAAGATCTTTTTTGACCCACCTCCTAGAGAAATGAAAATAACAAAAGTAAACAAGTGGGACCTAGTGAAACTTAAAAGCTTTTGCACAGCAAAGAAAACCATGAACAAGACACACAACCCTCAGAATGGGAGAACCCTCAGAATGGAAGAAAATATTTGCAAACGAAGCAACTGACAAGGGATTAATCTCCAAAACATACAAACAGCTCATACAGCTCAATATCAAAAAACAACCCAATCAAAAAATGGGCAGAAGATCTAAATACACATTTCTCCAAAGAAGACATACAGATGGCCAATAGGCACATGAAAAGATGCTCAACATCACAAAGTATTAGAGAAATGCAAATCAAAACTACAATAAGGTAGCAACCTCACACCAGTCAGAATGGCCATTATAAAAAAACGCTACAAATAACAAATGCTAGAGAGGGTGTGGAGAACAGTTGCACTGTTGGTGGGAATGTAAATTTTTATAGCCACTATGGAAAACAGAATAGAGGTTCCTTAAAAAACTTAGAGTTACCATATAATCCAGCAATTCCACACTGGGTATATAAATGAAAAATATGAAAACACTAATTTGAACAGATACATGCACCCCAATGTTCCTAACAGCATTATTTACAATTGCCAAGATATGGAAATAACCTGAATGTCCATTAACAGATGAATGAATAAAGAAGATGTGGTGTATATATACAATGGAAAACTACTCAGCCATAAAAAAGAAATGTTGCATTTGCAACAACCTGGATGGACTTGGAGGGTATTATGCTAAGTGAAATAACTGAGAAAAAGACAAATACTGTATGATATCACTTATAAGTAGAATCTAAAAACTAAACTAGTGAATGTAACAAAAAAGAAACAGACTCACAAATATAGAGAACGACCTAGTAGTTATCATGAAGAGACTGAAGGGTGGAGGGGCAAGTTATGGGTTGGGGATTAAGAGGTACAAACTAACTACTATGGATAAAATAAATAAACTACAGGAACATATTGTGTAACACAGGAAATATAGCCAATATTTTATAATAACTATAAATGGAGTATAACCTTTAAAATTATGAATCACTGTTGTATATCTCAAACATATAATATTGGACAGCAACTATACCTCAAATAAATAAATAAAAATTTTAAAAGGTAACATACTCATTGTAAAAATACTGTAAAAACAGGAAAATACAAAGATTAAAAGATAAATCAACGTTTTGGGGGAAAAAAAAGGACCTCTGTGAGAGGTCTCTATATAATCTACATAGAAAAAATTATAAAACATTACTGAGACATTATAGTAGACCTAAATGAAGAAAAATACCATGTTCAAAGATTGGAAGACTTGATCTTGTTAATGACAGTTCTCCCAAAATTGCTACATAGACTCAATACAGTTCCAATTTCAATGCAATGCAAGTCTAGTCAAAATCTCAGCAGGTGTCTTTTGGAGAATGACAAGCTAATATTTATATTGAAATGCAAAAGGCCAAGAACTGCAGACACTCTTAAAGAAAAATAAAAACAGGGTATTGGCTACAGCATTATACATATAAAGCTATTAAGCTTTAGTTAAAGTAGCGTAATATTGGTGCAGGAATGCAATGGAACAGAATAGAGGGCCCACAAAAAGACCATTCATTTGGTGACAATATAGAACATTGGACAAAGGTCAGACTATCACTAAAAGGTACAGGGGAAAGTTGTCATCCACATGGGGGAAAACACAACTAACTACTATGTCACAGTATAAAGAAGAATCAAATCCAAGTAGACTAAAGACTTAGCTGTGAAAGTCAAAACTACAGGTTTGTTCATTTAACTGAGGTATAATTAAAATGCAACACTGTATTCGTTTCCAGTGTACAACTTCATGATTCAATATTTGTATCAAAGCTTTTTAGAAGGCAGAGATCACCTACCTCCCCACAGATACACCAGAAATACAACTACACGTGGAACAACTCCTACAGAACACCTACTGAATGCTGGCAGAAGACCTCAGACCTCCCAAAAGGCAAGAAACCCCCCACGTACCTGGGTAGGGTAAAAGAAAAAACAATAAACAGAGACAAAAGGATAGGGATGGGACCTGCACCTCTGGAAGGGAGCCGTGAAGGAGGAAAGGTTCCCACACACTAGGAAGCCCCTTCGCGGGCGGAGACTGTGGGTGGCGGAGCGGAAAAGCTTCGGAGCCGCGAAGGAGAGCACAGCAACAGGGGTGCGGAGGGAAAAGCGGTGAGATTCCCGCACAGAGGATCGGTGCCGACCGGCACTCACCAGCCTGAGAGGCTTGTCTGCTCACCCTCCGGGGCACGCGGGGTTGGGAGCTGAGGCTCGGGCTTCGGTCGGAGCGCCGAGAGACGACTGGGGTTGGCAGCGTGAACACAGCTTGCAGGGGTTAGTGTGCCATAGCTGGCCGGGAGGGAGTCCAGGAAAAAGTCTGGACCTGCCGAAGAGGCAAGAGACTTTTTCTTCCCTCTTTGTTTCCTGGTGCGCGAGGAGAGGGGATTACGAAGGCTGCTTAAAGGAGCTCCAGGGACGGGGGCGAGCCACGGCTAAAAGCGCGGACCCCAGAGACAGGCAAGAGACGCTAAGGCTCCTGCTGCCGCCACCAAGAAGCCTGTGTGCGAGCACAGGTCACTATCCACACCCCCCTTCCGGGGAGCCTAGCTGCCTAAAGTCATAATAAGGACACAGACACCCAAAGCACACCACCAGACATGGACCTGCCCACCAGAAAGACAAGATCCAGCCTCATCCACCAGAACACAGGCACTAGTCCCCTCCACCAGGAAGCCTACACAACCCACTGAACCAACCTTAGCCACTGGGGACAGAC
>NW_020173215.1:6460101-6474218 GCF_003031525.2 Neophocaena asiaeorientalis asiaeorientalis
TAGGAAGGGGGAAGGGTAAGCTGTGACAAAG
Organism: Neophocaena asiaeorientalis asiaeorientalis; assembly: GCF_003031525.2. NCBI lineage: Eukaryota > Metazoa > Chordata > Mammalia > Artiodactyla > Phocoenidae > Neophocaena > Neophocaena asiaeorientalis. The sequence goes on from NW_020173215.1 coordinate 6,460,133, forward strand.
CGAGAGAGTGGCATGGACATATATACACTACCAAACGTAAAATAGATAGCTAGTGGGAAGCAGCCGCATAGCACAGGGAGATCACCTCGGTGCTTTGGGACCGCCTAGAGGGGTGGGAGGGTGGGAGGGAGGGAGACGCAAGAGGGAAGTGATATGGGAACATATGTATATGTATAACTGATTCACTTTGTTATAAAACAGAAACTAACACACCATTGTAAACCAATTATACTCCAATAAAGATGTAAAAAAAAAAATTGGAGGAAGATGGAATTATGAAGTTGCGTGAAAAATGGCAGAAGGTAGTAGAACAAAACGGTGAATATGTTGTTCAATAACGTTCCTGGTGAAAATAAAAAATGTCTTTTATTTTTACTTAAAAACTGAAGGAATGGGACTTCCCTGGTGGCACAGTGGTTGGGAGTCCGCCTGCCAATGCAGGAGACACGGGTTCGGTCCCTGGTCCGGGAATATCCCACATGCCCCGGAGCAACTAAGCCCTTGTGCCACAACTGCTGAGCCTGCGCTCTAGAGCCCAAGAGCCACAGCTACTGAAGCCCGTGCGCCTGGAGCCTGTGCTCCGCAGCAAGAGAGGCCATGGTGATGAGACGCCTGTGCACCACAATGAGGAGTAGCTCCCACTCGCCGCAGCTAGAGAAAGCCTGCGTGCAGCAACGAAGACCCAATGCAGCCAAAAATAAAATAAATAAAATAAATTTATTTTAAAAAAAAAGAACAAAGGAACTTTTTGGTCAGCCCAATAATATGCTTAAGATCCTTTCTTTTTGTGAATCTATTGTAAGGTTTTGATTGGTGATTACTCTGGATTTCAAGAATGCCGACCCATAACGATATCTGCTTGCTTTACACTGATAGTCATACAAGTTAAACACATTCTAAAATATCTACATTTTTGTACTCCCCTCCCTCATATTTTTTTTTATTTTAATGTCCTATTTTACGTTTTCATGATTATCTTTTAGTGCTACTTGTAGTTAAAATGTTTTACAAAAATTATTTGAGGGCTTCCCTGGTGGTGCAGTGGTTGAGAGTCCGCCTGCCGATGCAGGGGACGCGGGTTCGTGCCCCGGTCCGCGAAGATCCCACATGCCATGGAGCAGCTAGGCCCGTGAGCCATGGACGCTGAACCTGTGCGTCCGGAGCCTGTGCTCCGCAACGGGAGAGGCCACAACAGTGAGAGGCCTGCGTACCACAAAAAATAATAATAATAAAATAAAATAAAATACTTTGGAATAAGCCTGATCAAGGAGGTGAAAGAACTATATGCTGAGAACTATAAAACACTGATGAAGGAAACTGAAGATGATTTAAGCAAATGGAAAGCCATCCCATGCTCTTGGAAGAATTAATATTGTTAAAATGGCCATACTACCCAAAGCAATATACAGATTTAATGTCATCCCTATCAAATTACCCATGACATTTTTCACAGAACTAGAACAAATAATCCTAAAATTTATATGGAACCATAAAAGAACCAGAATTGACAAAGCAATCCTAAGGAAAAAGAACAAAGCAAGAGGCATACCTTTCCCAGACTTCAGACAATACTACAATTAGCTACAGTAATCAAAACAGCATGGTATTGTCAGAAAAAAAGACATATGGATCAATGAAACAGAATAGAGAGCCCAGAAATAAACCTACACACCTACAGTCAATTAATCTTGCCAATTAACAGTCTTGCCAATACAATGGAGAAAAGACAGTCTCTTCAGCAACTGGTGTTGGGAAAGCTGGACAGCCTCATGTAAATCAATGAAATTAGAACACTCCCTCACACCATATATAAAAATAAACTCAAAATGGTTTGAAGACTTAAATATAAGTCGTAACACCATAAAATTCCTACAAGAGAACACAGCAAAACATTCTCTGACATAAACCATACCAATGTTTTCTTAGATCAGTCTACCAAGGCAATAGAAATAAAAGCAAAAATAAACAAACAGGACCTAATAAAACATAAGCTTTTGCACAGCAAAGGAAACAGTAAACAAAATGAAAAGACAACCTATAGACTGGGAGAAAATATTGGCAAGTGATGCAAACAACAAGGGGTTAATCTCCAAAATATACAAACAGCTCATTCAACTCAATAACAACAACAAAATCCATTTTAAAAATGGGCAGAAGACCTAAATAGACATTTCTTCAAAGAAGACATACAGATGGACAATAGGTACATGAAAAAATGTTCAACATCACTAATTATTAGAGAAATGCAAATCAAAACAACAATGAGGTATCACCTAATACTGGTCAGAATGTCCATCAGTAAAAAGTCTACAAATAATAAATACTGCAGAGAGTGTGGAGAAAAGGGAACCCTCCTACACTGTTGGTGCGAATGTAAATTGGTGCAGCCACCATGGAGGCTCCCCAAAAAACTAAAAATAGAGTTGCTATGTGATCCAGAAATCCCATTCTGTGGCATATATCCAGACAAAGCTCTAATTCAAAAAAATACATGCACCCCAATGTTCATAGCAGCACTACTTACAAGAGCCAAGACATGTGAACAACCTAAATGTCCATCAACAGATGAATGGATAAAGAAGATGTGGTGTACATATACAATGGAATACTACTCAGCCATAAAAAAGAATGAAATAATGCCATTTGCAGCTACATGGATGGACCTAGAGATTATCATACCAAGTGAAATAAGTCAGAAAAAGAAAGATAATAGCATATGATATCACATATATGGAATCTAAAATATGACACAAATGAACTTATCTATGAAACAGAAACAGACTCACAGTCATAGAGAACAGACTTGGGGTTGCCCAGGAGGAGGGTGAGTAGGGGAGGGATGGATTGGGGGTTTGGGACTAGGAGATGCAAACCATTATATACAGAATGGATAAACAACAGGTCTATTGTACAGCACTGGGAACTATATTCAATATCCTGTAATAAACCATAATGGAAAAGAAAAAAAATAAAATAATTAAGTAAATAAAATCATCTAAACCTCCCCCTCAGGAAACTAGAAAAAAAAAAAAAGAGCAAGTTAAATCAAAAGTAAGCAAAAAAAAAAGAAACAATAAGAATCAGCGAAATCCAAGGTTCATTGCAGCACTATTTACAATAGCCAGGACATGGAAGCAACCTAAGTGTCCACCGACAGATGAATGGATAAAGAAGATGTGGTGCATATACACAATGGAATATTACCCAGCCATAAAAAGAAACGAAATTGAGTTATTTGTAGTGAGGTGAATAGACCTAGAGTCTGTCATACAGAGTGAAGCAAGGAAGAAAAAGAAAAACAAATACCGTATGCTAATACATATATATGGAATCTAGAAAAAAAAATGGTTCTGATGAACCTAGGGACAGGACAGGAATAAAGACAAAGACGTAGAGAATGGACTTGAGGACACGGGAGGGGGAAGGGTAAGCTGGGACAAAGTAAGAGAGTAGCACTGACATATATACACTACCAAATGTAAAATAGATAGCTAGTGGGAAGCAGCTGCATGGCACAGGGAGATCAGCTCAGTGCTTTGCAACCACCTAGAGAGGTGGAATAAGGAGGGTGGGAGGGAGACGTAAGAGGGAGGGGATATGGGGATATACATATGTATATAGCTGATTCACTTTGTTATAGAGCAGAAACTAACACAACACTGTAAAGCAATTATACTCCAATAAAGATATTTTTAAAAAAAGAATTAGAGAAATCAATGAAATTGAAAACAGTAAATCAATAGAGAAAAATCAACAAAACCAAAAGCTAGTTCTTTGAAAAGATCAAAAAATTCATATGAGTCTAGCCAGGCTAACTAAGAAAAAAAGAGAGAAGTTACAAATTACTAATATCAGAAATGATAGAGAGGACATGACTACAGATCCCATGGACATGAAAAGGATAATAAAGGAATACTTTGAACAACTCTACGCCCACAAATTTCATAACCTAGAAGAAATGGACCAATTTCTGTAACACATAATCTGCCAAAACTCACACAAAAAGAAACAGACAATGTTTAGGCCTATATCTATTAAAGAAATTGAATCAATAATGGATAACCTTCCAAAAGAGAAAGCACCAGGCCCAGATGTGTTCACTGGTGAATTCTATCAAACTTTTAAGGAAGAAATTATACCAATTCTCTACAATCTCCTTCAGAAGACAGAAGCAGAGGGAATACTTCCTAACTCATTCTCTTAGGTCAGCATTACCATAACACCAAACCCAGTTGACAACATTACAAGGAAAGAAACTACAGACCAATATCTCTCATTAACACAGATGCAAAAATCCTCAACAAAATATTAGCAAATTGAATTAAAAAGTTATATAAAAAGAATTATACACCATGACCAAGTGAGATTCAACACTCAAAATTTAATTAATGTAATTAATCACATCAACAGGATAAAAAGAAAATCACATGATCATATCAATAGATGCAGAGAAAGTATTTGACAAAATCCAACACCCACTGATGATAAAAACTCTCAATAAACTAGCAGTAGAGGAGATCTTCCTTAACTTGATAAAGAATATCTATAAAAAACCTACAGGGACTTCCAGTGGTTAAGACTCCACACTCCCAATGCAAGGGGTGTAGGTTCGATCCCTGGTTAGGGAACTAAGATCCCACATACCGCGTGGCGTGGCCAAAAAAAGAAAACAAAATTTAAGAAAAAAACCTACAGCTAACATCATACTTAATGGTGAGAAACTAGAAGCATTTCCACTAATATCAGAAACAAGGCAAGTATGCCCCCTCCCATAATGCCTTTTCAACATCATACTGGAAGTACTAGCTACTGCAATAAAATAAGAAAAGGAAAGAACATATGTACAGGTTTGGAAGGAAGACATAACTGTCTTTGGTCACAGATTATTCTATCACCTATGTAGGAAACCAAACAACAACAACAAAAAACCTTCCTGGAACTAATAAGTGATTATAGCAAGGTTGTAGGATATATGGTTTATATACAAAAGTCAATTGCTTTCCTATATACCAGCACTGAACAAGTGCAATTTGAAATTTAAAATACAATGCAATTTACAGTAGCATCCCCAAAATGAAATACTTAGGTGTAAATCTAACGAAATATGTACAAGATCTATATGAGGAATACAACAAATCTATGATGAAAGAAATCAAAGAAGAACTAGATAAATGGAGAGATATTCTGTGATCATGGATAGGAAGGCTCAATATTGTCAAGATGTCAGTTTTTCCTAACTTTGATCTACAGATTCAATGCAATCCCAACTGAAATCCCAGCAAGTTATTTTATGGCTATCAACAAGCTGACTCTAAAGTATATACTGAGAGGCAAAAGACCCAGCATAGCCAGTGCAATATTGAAGGAGAACAAAGTTGGAGGACCGATACTACTAAGGGTATTGGGTCATATAAATCTACTGTAATCAAGACAGTGTGGTATTGGTGAAAGAAAAGACAAATAGATCAATGGGAAAGAATAGAGAGCCCAGAAATAGATGCACAGAAATACAGTCAATTAATCATTGACAAAGGAGCAAAGGCAATAGAATGAAGCAAAGATAGTTTTTTCAACAAATGGTGATAAAAAAACTGGTTATCCACATGCAAAAAAATGACTCTATACACAGCCTTTACAGCCTTCACAAAAATTAACTCAAAATGGATCACAAACCTAAAAATAAAACTATAAAACTCCTAGAAGATAACACAGGAGAAAACTAAGATTACCTTGGGTATGACAATGGCTTTTTAGATACAACACCAAGACACAATCCATGAAGCAAATAACTGATAAGCTGGACTTCTTTAAAATGAAAAACGTTTGCTCTTCCGAAAGACATCTCAAGATAATGAGAGACATGCCACAGACTGGGAGGATGTTGCAAAAGAAACAATGATAAAAGACTGTTATCTAAAATACAAAGAACTCTTAAAACTCAACCATAAGAAAACAAACAACACGATTAAAAAACCAAGGCAAAGGGCTTCCCTGGTGGCGCAGTGGTTGAGAGTCCGCCTGCCGATGCAGGGGACATGGGTTCGTGCCCCGGTCCGGGAGGATCCCACATGCCACGGAGCGGTCGGGCCCGTGAGACATGGCCGCTGCGCCTGCGCGTGCGGAGCCTGTGCTCCGCAGCGGGAGAGGCCACAGCAGTGAGAGGCCCGCGTACCGCAAAAAAAAAAAAAAAAAAAAAAAAAAAACCAAGGCAAAGAGTTCAATCCATATCTCACCAAAGAAGACAGACATACAGATGGCAAATAAACATATGAAAAGATGTCCTACATCATGTATCATCAGGGAAATGCAAATTAAAACAAGATGCAACTACACAGCTATTAGAATTTCTAGGCTAAAATCCAGAACAATGATAACATCAAATGCTGGTGAGGATGTGGAACAGGAATACTAATTCATTGCTAGTAGGAATGAAAAGTGGTACAGCCACTTTGGAAGACAGTTTAGAAGTTTCTTACAAAACTAAAATACACTCTTACCATAAGATCCAGCAATTGCTTTCCTTGGTATTTATATTGAAAGGAGCTGAAAACATGTCCACAGAAAATCCTGCAAGTGGACATTTATAGCAGTTTTACTCATAATTGCCAAAACTTGGAAGCAACTCAGATGTCCTTCAATAGGTAAATGGATAAATAAACTGTAATATATCCAGACCACGGAACATTATTCAGCGCTAAAAGAAGTGAGCTATCAAGCCATGAAAAGGCATGGAGGAAACTTAAATGTGTATTACTAAGTGAAAGAAGCTAATCTTTAAAGGCTACATTCTATATGATTCCAACTATTCAACATTCTGGAAAATTCAAAACGATGAAGAAAGTAAAAAGATCAATGGTTGCTGGGGTGGGGTGAGGGTGGTGAACAGAAGGAGCACAGAGGATTTTTAGGGCAGTGAAAATACTATAATGATGGATATATGTCATTATACATTTGTCCAAACCCATAGAATATACAACATCACGAGTGAATCCAAAGGTGAACTATGGACTTTGCATGATTATGATGAGTCAAGTAGGTTCATCCTTATTAAAAATGTACCTTTCTGGTGAGTGATGTTGATAATGGGGGAAGCTATGCATGTTTGAGAGGAGGGAGTATATGGGAACTCTCAGTACCTTCCACTAAGTTTTCCTGTGAACCTATGACTGCTCTAAAACATTCTTTTCTTTTTATGTCGATATAATCCCTGATACTAACAGAATAAAGGATAAACACCACAACCTCCACCCCCCCCCCAAAAAAAAACCCCACAATGACAGCAAATTACAGGAACTTCTGAAAGTTTAACAGCAAAAGCAAGTCTAATTGGAAGACTGGACTCTGGAACCAACCGCTCAAGCATTGTAATATATAACCCTAAAGGAAGGATTTCCAGGAACGAAGGGAAAAGTTGACTTTTCTCTGAACAGCTTTTATACAGCTTGCAGGTAGACAAACTTACGTAAACCTGATATATCCATTAATGTAGAAGAAAAGAGCTTTCCATTTAGAAACTGACCTAAGTTTGTGGAGTAGTTCTCAGTTTGTTACATATCCTTGCTGAATATCACCATCTTCTCATCTGCATAAAGTGTATCATACCAACCTCAGAGGTCTTTTTTTGTTGTTGTTATTTCTGAGATATACATTTTAAAGTAATAACAAGAATTATGACATAACATTATACAAGAACATATAAGATTTTTATAAATTTCTAAAAATTTCAGGTCTTTTTTTTTTTGCGGTACGCGGGCCTCTCACTGTTGTGGCCTCTCCCGTTGCGGAGCACAGGCTCCGGACGCGCAGGCTCAGCGGCCATGGCTCACGGGCCCAGCCACTCCGCGGCATGAGGGATCTTCCCGGATCGGGGCCCGAACCCGTTGGGAGCAGGCAGACTCCCAACCACTGCGCCACCAGAGAAGCCCGTCGGAGGTCTTTTTTGATCAATACATTATCGCACGTGTGTGAGAATTCTCAAATGTGTTGTTCTACAAATGGCATTATAATTAATAGAAATTTACCAAAATAAATAATGGAGTCAATTTTCTTAAAGCACCGTATCCATTCATTACAGATATGAAAAACTGTAGTAAGCACAGAGGTGTAAACGGGTGGTTAAGTCAAGTACTGACTTTTTTCCCCTATGCTGCTCCGTCAAGTTTAAGCATTTGGAATTCAAAAATTGTTTTAAACCCTTTACAGAATTGGAAGAAGTAGCTTTTCAGACCGTGAAGTGAGTAACTGACCAGTTGTGAATATCTCATATCTTAAGCTACCTTTTTTATCCGTCTTGCGCGGATCTTCCAAGAGCCGAACTGCCAACGCTCCCAACCAAGTTCTAGGCTGCAGAAGCACTTCCGGTCCTCGGCCCGGAGGCGAGCGGATAAGGAGCCTGCCACGCATGCGCGCCCAGGAGCAGCTTCTGCTGATCGCCCCGCCTCCTTACGTCCCCTCCAACCTCGCTAGAACGGCAACCGGCGGGAGTTTTTCAAAATGGGAGCGCGGAGGCGCCGCCCAGGCCTCGGAAGGTGCCCGGGACACCTTTCGGTGGCTGTGGTGTCGTCGCCGGGAGCGGCGGCCTAGAGAGCCGAGCCTGATGGACGCCAAGACACGCTGCCTACTTGGAGCGCTGCCTCGAAAGGACTGCGTAAAGGGAGTTAATCCGGGGAGCACGGACCGCGGCCTGGAAATATGGCGACCTGCATCGGGGAGAAGATCGAGGTGAAAAGACTCGGCAGTCCTCAGTAGGGCGGGTGGGAGTCGGAGTGCCGGGACTCGTCGAGACCCTGGCAGGAAGGGGATAGAGCGCAGCTAACGGCTGCAGGTTGGACGCCGGAGTGCTTTGGGAGGGTCCCAACCGCCGGGGGCCCGGCTGTTTGAGGGCGGAGCGGCCCGCCCCTCTGAGACGCGGGGATGGTGGGACAAGTGTGTTGCTCGCGGCCCCGCCCTTCTGTCCCTAGACACCGCGGCTTCAGGTCAGCGATCCCGCCGGAGCTGCCGCGCTAGAGCAGGGCAAGGCTATCTTCCCCTTCTCCAAGGGGATGGCGGTTACCTCCGGCGGGAGTTGCGGCGGGATTCCGTTCAGGGTCTTAGCTCTCGGGGGCAGGCTGGGGGTGGGACGAGGATGCTGAGGCTACGCTGAGGCTGAGGAACCAGACCATTAGGGTGCTCTATCCAGAGACAAGCCTGGAAGCTCAGAGACCCGCAAGGCGTCAACATGCTGTCCACCCCAGACACCTGCTGTATCGAGGTGTGATACCTGCTTGAATTTTGAATGCAAATAATCCTCCCGATCCATTTTAGCCTCTTTTTTCCAGCCCCTTCCTATTTTTTCTTCCTTTCTGCGTCGAAAATCATTACACATATTCTTTAATTTTAACTTTTAAGGATTTTAAAGTTGGAAATCTGCTTGGTAAAGGATCATTTGCTGGTGTCTATAGAGCTGAGTCCATTCACACTGGTTTGGAAGTTGCAATCAAAATGGTAAGAATATGTTAATCAGTTTCTCACTTCTACTTTGCAAGTAACTAGAGAGGTTTGCTACTTGAGATGTTAGAAACTCCTTACCTGCCAGCCTTTTCTTTATGCTGTAAAAAACCCATTGCTTGGGCAGAAGACAGTAGTTCCAACAGTTAAACTTAAGGATCTCTTAGGAGATCCTTAACCATGCTTAAATAAGTGTTCTGTCTTTACTCATGTTCATTAGATTTGGTATCTGTTCTAATTATATGTACTTAGAGTAATTGGTAGCAGTAAAAGAACAAATAATTTGTTTATAATAAGAAGAATACACTGTGCATAGTTCTGTATTACACTGTAAAAAGCTAAAATACTATTCTTGATTGTTAGAAGTCAGTCTAATAGGGGTAACATAAGGAAATTAAGAAACACCTAAACCAGTAGGAAAAGGGAAGATTTGTTTTAAAGCTTTGCTAAATTTTATTTGTTGTTATTATCATAGATATGATGGTTGAGCTATTAAATTCTTTAAGTTGGTAGAGTGTATTAGAATGCATTGGGCAAGTTTATTGAATGTCCACCCTGTCAAGCACTTTGCTAGGTGCATGGGGAAAATAGACAACGAAATAAATTGATCTCAAAAAGAAGATAAAAGGACTTCAGAATATTTTATAGTATACTTTCTCTTTTCAAAGTTAACATGACAACTTCACATTTGAAAGTCTATCATCAACATTTAAACCTCTCATGTTATTTTTAGATAGATAAGAAAGCCATGTACAAAGCTGGAATGGTACAGAGAGTCCAAAATGAGGTGAAAATACATTGCCAATTGAAACATCCTTCTATCTTGGAGGTAAGATACAAATTTTATAAAAGTGGCCAAGGGCATTGAATTTTTCTGTATTATAATTTATTATGCCCTTTTACATTTCAGCTGTATAACTATTTTGAAGATAACAATTATGTGTACCTAGTATTAGAAATGTGCCATAATGGAGAAATGAACAGGTATCTAAAAAACAGAAGAAAACCATTCTCAGAAAATGAAGGTAGGCTGTGCTTCTTTTTTTCTTTCTTTCATTTTTCTTAAAAAAAATTGTTTTTGGAAAATACAAATTTTACTCTTTGTAGTTTTGAAGAATGTACTGTTTTATAATATTTAGTAAAACTGTTTCAATTATTACTTTGGGCTATAAAAAGAGATTTCCCCCCCCCAAATTAAGAAAGTTGTTAATTCATATAAATAATTCAGGCATTACAGAAATAAAGTAGAAGAAGAAATTTGCTATCCATCTTTTGCCAAAACAACATTTTAAATTAAGTCATTGGTCACAGTTGAATGTGTATCTTTTCAAATTTAGAAAAAGCTTTTTAGGATGCTGTTGATGACTATAAAGTAGTTTCTAAGTCAAACACAGTACCTGTTGAAACCATTTATTTTAGAAAATGTCAAACACTTAAGACAGTAATATAATGAGCCCCTATGAACTTACCACTGAGCTTCCAAAACTATCAACTCATTGTTTCATCTGTACCCTTCTTATTCCCCCAATTCCTCAGAGTATATTGAAGCAAATCATAGACATCTTTTTATCTTTAAACAATGCAGACTTTAAAAAAAAAACAAAAAACGTAAGCACAAAGTCACTATCACACCTAATAATTCCTTACTGTCAAACACATTGTCAGTTTCAGCTTCCCTAGTTTCTTATAAGTAACTTTTTTTACAGTTCAGATCAGGATCAAGTAAGGTCCGTATATCATCACACAAATGATTGTTTTCAAATTATCTTACCCTGCTAACTGACATTGCAGGCTAAGATTGAAAGCTAAGAAAGGTGGTTGCTGATAGGCTTTTTGTCCATTTGATCTATATTTAACCCATTTGGAAAACAATTTGGTCATATGTGTTAAGAGTTAAGGAAATGTTCATATCCTTAGACTGAAAATAAGAACATAATACATAATAAGAAAATAAATTCATATACATATTGATGATGAGTACTGCATTTTTCATAATACTGTATAATAGTAAGGCCTTCTTAAATAAGACAACTTGCAAAAGATAGGAAGGAAATGAATTACCAATTTGACTAATTAAAATTAAGAATGTGTATGACAAAGGATACTGTCAACAAATTTAAAAGTTAAAGATAGGAAGAAAATATTTGTATAACAAATGGCTGTCCAATTAATATTTAAAATATAAGGCATGCCTTAAAAGAAAAGATAATTGTATAGGAAAATGGACAGGGGATGTAAGCAGACTGTTCACAGAAGAGAAAGTATAATTGGCCAATAAACATACGAAAAGATGCTCAAAATCAGTAGTAATCATAAGAATGCCAACTAAAATAACGAGTACCATATTTTTACCCATTGGATTGAGACTACCTAATTTCAACAAGGATATGCTTGAAAATAACAGCCTTTTGGAGGGCGATTGGCAAGGTATTAAAATACTAAATTTTATCTTTGAACCCAGTGATTCTACTTCTTGAATTTACCATAATGAAGCACCCCATTTATATGCACAAGAAAACAAGCATGTACAAGAATGTTTATTGCTATATTTTTTTATAATCTTGAAATGACCCAAATATTAATCAATAGCAATTTAATAAGATGGAGATCTATGTGTACTGACATAGAAATATCTCCAAGAAATATTGTGAAGTGGCAAAAAAAAAGTAATAAACTATATTTTTATACCATTTTTATATTTTAAAAACATTTATTACAGTGTATTTCTATAGATTTAAGTGTACATAAGCACATGGAAGAAAAGTTTAAAAGAATATATATAAACTGTTAATAGTGACTACTTTTTAGGAGGGTTTGGGAGGACATCAAAGGAAATTCAGCTTGCTTTTCTTTTTTCTCTTTTTTACAATTTGAATTATTTATGAATTGTTTATAAATATTTTCTCTTTCTATGGACTTCTGGTTACCCTAGTTAACTCTGGTCACTCCCAGTTCCTAATAAAATTAAGCTTCCCTTAACTGTATTTAGAAAACTCATTAGTTGGAAAGGACAGAGTTTAAAAGGAGTGCCTAGTTGTCTTAATAGGAATTATTAAAGAATATTATGAAATTATCAGAGTGGTATTTTGGCTGGTAAAACTAAGCTACAAACCAGTTTACTAATTGTCATACTGGCATATGTACTTGGGTTTCATAATGTATTCTAAATACTGAATCTTCAGATTTTCTAAATTGTAAGTTTTAATTTTTGCATTCTAATAGCTCGACACTTCATGCACCAGATCATCACAGGAATGCTGTATCTCCATTCTCATGGTATATTACACCGGGACCTCACACTTTCTAACCTCTTACTTACGCATAATATGAACATCAAGATCGCTGATTTTGGGCTGGCCACTCAATTGAAAATGCCACACGAAAAGCACTATACTTTATGTGGAACTCCTAATTACATTTCCCCAGAAATTGCAACTCGAAGTGCACATGGACTTGAATCTGATATTTGGTCCTTGGGCTGTATGTTTTATACGTTACTTATTGGAAGACCACCTTTTGACACTGACACCATCAAGAACACGTTAAATAAAGTTGTATTGGCAGATTATGAAATGCCAACTTTTTTGTCAAGAGAAGCCAAGGACCTTATTCACCAGTTACTTCGTAGAAATCCAGCAGATCGTTTAAGTCTGTCTTCAGTATTAGACCATCCTTTTATGTCCCGAAATTCTTCAACAAAAAGTAAAGATTTAGGAACTGTAGAAGACTCGATTGATAGTGGACATGCCACAATTTCTACTGCAATTACGGCTTCTTCCAGTACCAGTATGAGTGGTAGTTTATTTGACAGAAGAAGACTTTTGATTGACCAGCCACTCCCAAATAAAATGACTATATTTCCAAAGAATAAAAATTCAAGTGATTTTTCTTCAGGAGATGGAAGCAGCCTTTATACTCAGTGGGGAAATCAAGAACAAGAAACCAGTAATAGTGGAAGGGGAAGAGCAATCCAAGAGGCAGAAGAAAGGCCACATTCTCGATACCTTCGTAGAGCCCATTCCTCTGATAGATCTGGCATCTCTAATAGTCAGTCACGAGTGAAAACGTATACAATGGAACGATGTTACTCAGCAGAAATGCTTTCAAAATCCAAAAGATCAGGAGTAGATGAAAATGAAGAAAGATACTCATCCACAAACAGCAATGCTAATATTCTTCACTTCTTTAAAGAAAAGACATCCAATGGTTCTGGATCTTTTGAAAGACCTGATAACAATCAAGCACTGTAAGAATAATTCTATCAAAAAGCATTTTACTTTTCAATAAACATTGTATTAGCACAAACATGAAGCTGCATCTAACTAAGGGTGACCTTTTTTCTAACCTTGTCAGATATTCCTGGGGCACTTTTAACTATGACTTCTGTTTTTTAATAGGAAGAGAATCAGAATGATGATTTTGAATTGTGGTTAAGAATCTCTTAAAATGAGTGTATCTGCTCATGAATGTATTTGTAGTATGTGTTTAATACTTGGGAATTTCTAGTGTCATTTTAAATTTTATATGAAGCAGGTCTCCAGTGCAATGTATCATATATTAAACATGTCTGATTCCTAAAGTACTCTTAACAGTAACTGTA
>NW_020173215.1:6474333-6482643 GCF_003031525.2 Neophocaena asiaeorientalis asiaeorientalis
TACACACACACACACACACACACACACACACACACACACACACACACACACACACACACACACACACAAATAGAGAAAGAGAAGTTGACCCTAAGTGATGAGTAATCATATTGACTGCTTCTCACATGAAGGCAAGTTTTTAGTGACTAATGTTTTTCTTTTTCTGATCTTTGATTTTTATGTTTAAATTAAAAGAGGACAGTAGCCATATAGAAATGTTGTCACAGTGCCATGGGCATTTTGGCATGGGAATTTAGCTTCATAGACACAATTTAGTTATGCAAATGTTGGGTTCTACAGTTAATGTAAAAATTTTTAGGTATTCATATCAGAAGAGCGCTCCCTTTTTTCGTGTTTTTTTATCTTAAAAGGTTTCTACCTTTTAATTTTTTATTAGTTTATGGGAAATTTTTTTTCTTTGTTTAGCTCCAATCATCTTTGTCCAAAAAATGGAAAAACTCCTTTTCCATTTCCAGACCAGACAGCTCAGACTGAAATGATGCAACAGTGGTTTGGGAATCTGCAAATAAATGGTGAGTTTTTAATGGACTATTTAATAAAAAGTTAATGACTTGGCCACTTACCAAGCATTGCAGTTTTCTATTTGGGTTTTCTTAAGAAAATAGTACATTTTCAATAAACTGTTACAATAATAGTAATAATTACTGTTAACACAGTTTGAGTACTGTATCAGCCACTGTCCTTAATGCTTAACATGTATTATTAACTTAATAATTCTCACAAAAACCATATGAGGAAGATACTATCATTAGCCCTGTCTTACAAATGAGGAAATAGTAGTACGCAAAGGTTAATTTGCCAAGCTGCACTGTCCATAAATACAAGAGAGAGGAGTCTAACCCAAGCAGTCTGGCTCAGAGACTTTACTCTTAACCCCTCCTCTCTTGCAGCCTCTCTGTAATAAGTACCTACTATCAGTGCCTATAAAATAATCAAAAGATGGTTGACTTTATTTTTAAGTAGAAGGTGATGTGGACCATCATAGTGTACCAATGGGACCTCACATACACTAAAATACACAGCTACTAAAACCTAAATATTTTTAAACAGCTTTCATCCAAGTCATTATTTATAGATACAGAGTTTGAAAGTTAAACATTTCTCATTATTGAACATGACATTCACAGAAGGTGGGTTGGAAAATAATGATGGAAGAAAGAGAATAAAAAAGAAACATATGGAGAGGAGGAATTTTTTACTAAGTACCATGTTACCTCAGACAAGTGCGTAATATGGCTGTAATTTAAGCAGAGAGTTGTTATGTCACCTCAAGAGTCTATTTTTTTCATGTATATTATTTTCAAGGGCCCAAAAGAGAATTAATCTTCTCATGTGTACTTGTTAAAGATGATAATTCAAGTTTATGTTTTTTAAAACTACAGAACTGCCATGTGCTTAATCTTACACTTAACCTTCTATTGTGTTTATAGATACTTTTATTTGGTAAACATGGACATGTCTGAAGTAACTTTGTTTATAATACTCTAGTAGTGCTGCTACAATTTTAAAGTATATTATTTGATGTAGGATATTTTCTGTCATAATGGGAGTTATGGAGGGAGGCACTTAAAAGTTATTTAAGGGGAAAGCTGAGATAAGATTTTTATAGTTTAGCATTGAAAAATTGCCTTACAAAGTTTTATATAGTCTAATCATTTTAAGGGCTTTAAAAAAAATAATGTTCCCATGTGAACGCTAAAACTATATAAAATTTAAATGGATAGAGTTCAAGAACTGTTTTAGAAATGTGGGTACAAATACATTTATAATATTAAGTATTAATAATAAACCTATTTCATATATTTTAGAGTGTTTTGGTTTTAGTTGCATATTTTGTAAGTAAAGATGAAATAGTCCGTAGCTTAAAGAGAGTGAATTTACATGTTATGTAGAATGATTACCTGGGAACTCCTCTCAAATCTATTATTTGTTGCAGCATTGGCAGTTGCTTTAGTATTAGTAGGTGACCCTAGGTGACTAGTTTTTGCTTTGATTGAAACATTAATTTCATATTAATATCTTTTCTTTCTTAGTCTTAGACTAAAGGTATTCCTTTGCAGTCTGGCTTAAAATGTCCTTTTAAAGTCACTATTTTATTATGCCATATCTTTTTGTTGTTTTCTTTTTTGGCCGAGCCGTGCAGCTTGTGGTATCTTATTTCCCCAACCAGGGATTGAACCTGGGCCCTTGGCAGTGAAAGCGCCAAATCCTAACCATTAGACCACCAGGGAATTCCCTTATGCCGTATCTTAAACTGAAAAATTACAAGCTTTTTTTTAAAACTAGATTTCTTTTGTTCCTCAGGAAAAAAGAATGCTATTGTAACCAGCATGACATTGTTTTGTGTAGACTTGACTTCTTAATTATTCACTAAATTGCTTTATTCTATGTATATTATAGCTCATTTAAGAGAAACTACTGAGTGCAACAGCATTAGCCCAAACAGAGATTTCCAGGGCCATCCAGATTTGCAGGACACATCAGGAAATGCCTGGACTGATATAAGAGCCAAAAAGAGCCCTGATGCTTCTGATAATGCGCATTGTGCAAAACAGTTGAATACCATGAAATATATGACTGCATTTCACAGTAAACCTGAGATAAGTCAACAAGAATCTATTTTTGGCTTAGATCCTTCTTCCGAACAAAGCAAGACGAGGGGTGTGGAGCCACCATTGGGTTATCAGAAACATACATTACGAAGCATTACATCTCCTTTGACTGCTTACAGGTTAAAACCAATCAGACAGAAAACGAAGAAGGCTGTGGTATGTCTATTATTTTTCTAAATCACTGGATGATATTTTCCTTGAGTATATGGTTTCTGGTATCAAACATAATAATATCTTTTCAGTTCCCTATAATGTCCCTGTATTTTTGATACGTACTTGATAAACTCACTTAAAAGAGACTGGGTATTTATGGGAAAATAGCTATTGTTTCCTTCTGGGTACTTTAAGAATGGTGAATTGATAGTAATTTTTGAATTTTGAATTATTGATAATGAAAAACATTTAAAAGTAATACTGGCTAAATACTGTGTTAAATATTATCCACAATCCTAATAACTAAGTTAATATTTAATACTATCTTTTGCTTTTGTTTTCATTGTTTCTACATTTAATCTAGTCTCAAAAAGATAAACTAGAAAATATCACTTTTTTTAACATCTGAAACTATTTAAAGAAAAGGAGTATGCACAAAATTAAGTATAGCATTTTTTTTAAATATCATGTGTGCATTGGGAATGGTGATTTTGATTTTTTAATTCTGTCTTCATCCTGTTTGTCCCTGTTTTCCCTTTCACCCAGTCTTGCCTTTATTTGGCGTGCTATTGTCTTTTCAAGCCCTTAAATTCTCCACCCTACCTTCTGCTTTCTTTCTGTTCACTGGTTATCATTTCACACTTCATTATACCTTCTTTCCTTTGCTCCTTATGTTTCACAGTTGTGCTGAAATACACCTGTGGTCTAGACAATTGTAGTGAAGCGGCTATTTGATTTTTACTTTAATTTTTGTTTCTGCCATGGTTAAGTACTTTTCTCTTAACTAATATGTATGTCAGAACTGTTCTGGTAAATAAGAGAATTGTTACTGATTTTAGTTTTGTTTTTTTTTTAGGTGAGCATACTTGATTCAGAGGAGGTATGTGTGGAGCTTCTAAAGGAGTATGCATCTCAAGAATATGTGAAAGAAGTTCTTCATATATCTAGTGATGGAAATATGGTAATGTGGATTTCCTTTATTATCTTGCAGCTTCATCACTTAAGCATTTATCATTCCATTCGTTCTATAATGATATTTAAAAAACAATTTTTAGTCGCTTTTCCTGATATGATAGTATCTCTGGAATTCAAAAACTAAAATAGTATACTACATACCTTTAAATAAATTAGTGTGGTGTAAAAAATAATTATAACCAGGAACAAAATCTAAACTTTAGGCTTAAGTTTAAAAAGCAAAAAAATTACTTTTAGAGAACATTTAGCATTTTCAATAAAAATAATATACATGTGAGCTCTTTTTATAATTTTAGTAACAAAATATAGTGCTCTAACTTAATGGCATATAATCAGAATTCTTAAAAATTTTTTGCCAGATCACTATTTATTATCCAAATGACGGAAGAGGTTTTCCTCTTGCAGATAGACCGCCCTCACCTACTGACAACATCAGTAGGTACAGTTTTGACAATTTACCAGGTATGTAAATTTACCAGGGAATAAGTTTAGATAATGGATTTATATATACATAAACTCTATACTGTGGGTATCATAAATTGTAAATATTTTGGCTTCAGTTGGGATGCAGGTTATGTTCTTATAACTTTATATCTGGTGAGATGTGCTATACCTTACTAATCCAATATTTAGTCATATTCTGTTATAATGGTATTTTATTGTTTACTTAAGTAAAAACTAACTCTAGAATATTAGTCATGTGTCACACAAATTTAATTTGTACACTTGTATAGTTACAATTTGTCTAGAATCATGTTAAAAATTCAACATGAAGTATCTGGTTTTTGACTTTTGAAATCATTACTGTGCTACATAATGATCACTTGTAATTGTGGTTAACCAAATTTGGCTCCCGGTTTAGCTTCTGGATATTATGAATTGGGAAATTAACTACTGAGTAGTAAGACTTCCCTAAGGTAACTTAGAAGCAAATAAGAGAACCTATCTAATCTAACTCTGTTAGAAATTAAGACACATAGACAAGACTATCAAATATTATAAATGACCATAGTTATAGGGAACTGCTAAAATTTACTACTCTATGTTTTACTAATATAAAAAGTGCTACATTTCTTTTCCTAAAGTCATTTGGTTCTGATATCTCAGGTAGAACTCTTTTCATTTCATTTATTAAAACTTTCCTGGAGTCATTATCTTACTTTTAATAAGGAGTCAGTGATTCAAAGTAAGAGATTTTTAAAATAATCATGAGACTGGGACTTCCCTGGCGGTCCAGTGGTTAAGACTTCACCTTCCAACGCAGGGGGTGCGGGTTCTATCTCCTGGTCGAGGAGCTAAGATCTCACATGCCTCATGGCCAAAAAACTAAAACAGAACAGAAGCAATGTTGCAACGAATTCAATAAAGACTTTAAAAATGGTCCACATCAAAAAAATCTTTAATAAATAATCATGATACTAATCATCAGATTTTGTTGTATACTTCTTAGGAATTTTATTATACTGTCTTTAGTTTTCATTAAAATAGTAGGCTTACATCTCTAAAATATTTTTATTTGGGTAATGGAACTGTTAACTTTGGGTAATGGGATTCTTAACTTTCAACTTGAATTTTTGAGGAAGAGTAGAAATAAATGTTAGACTGTTACGGAATTTATGTCAACACTTTATTCCCTAATGTTAGGTAACTTTTTTGTTTTCTCTCCTTAGAAAAGTACTGGCGAAAATATCAATATGCTTCCAGATTTGTGCAGCTTGTAAGATCTAAATCTCCCAAAATCACTTATTTTACAAGATATGCTAAATGTGTTTTGATGGAGAATTCCCCTGGTGCTGATTTTGAGGTTTGGTTTTATGATGGTAAGTGCCATTTAGAAATGGTAATTTTTTTCCCTTTAGTTTGTAACTTAGTAGTTGTGGGGTTTTTTGTTTTTTTGTTTTTTGTAAACTCAACACAATGAGATTTATTTATTTTATTTATGGCTGCGCTGCATGGCTTGCGGGGTCTCAGTTCCCCGACCAGGGATTGAACCCAGGCCACAGCAGTGAAAGCTCTGAATCCTAACCACTAGACCACCAGGGAACTCCCCAACACAGCGAGGTGTGTGTGTGTGTGTGTGTGTGTGTGTGTGTGTGTGTATCCATACATAAAAATTACACAGCACAGTATACGATATGTCAAATGTTAATCAAAATTTATATATACTTGCTTGTAAACAATTTATTTTCTAATACGTATATTAATTCTCTTTCCCCTTTTGGCTCCAGTTTAACAACATTCTGATTGATATTATAAAAAAATAACATGAAATAAATAATATTCTGTTTCTTACTAGAAATTTAAACGGACACATACCAAATTTTTAGGATAATAAATATCACAAAAGGATAAGGTTGAACCAGAGAATTTTATTTTCTAAATCTATAAAGATGTTTACTTTTTAATCTGTAAAGTTTCCTTCTTTAAGGGACACATAGTACATACACTCACACTGTACACATAATTATAGCTGTCCTTCACTTATGTTTTTGTATGAGAGTAGTGGTTTTTTAAAAATATAAAAGTATCAAACTTAAGCCAGTTATATGTGGAAAAGAAAAATGGCCTATATTTTTTGAATACTACTTTGAGAGCCTCATTTTATTAATGGCCAATAAGTGAATATAAATGTTACCTTGATCTGGGAGTCATTATGTACTGGGTATGATAATGAATATAAATCTAGTAATATTTAAAGAAATAATAAAGGGTTTTCTGCTTAATTTTTAAGGAGCAAAGATACACAAAACAGAAGATTTAATTCAGGTGATCGAAAAGACTGGCAAATCTTACACCTTAAAAGGTGAAAGTGAAGTTAATAGCTTGAAAGAGGAAATAAAAATATATATGAACCATGCTAATGAGGTATGTACCGACTTTTAGTAGGTTTTTTCTTACCAATTAATAATAATACAAATGACATAGATGAAGTAATGACAGAAAGCACTCTTTTGAAATAGGGCCACCGTATTTGTTTAGCACTGGAATCCATAATTTCAGAAGAGGAAAAGAAAAGTGGAAGTGCTCCCTTTTTCCCAATAATTGTAGGAAGGTAAATGTTTGAAAATTTATTAAATATGGCTAAAATGTGTAGAAATGTTTTTTTAAAAAACAGTTTAATGTTTACATTATGAACATTCTTTTGTTTTCTATAAATTGAAAGCTTTAAAAGAATGTATTTGACATATCTTTCTCCTTCAGAAAACCTAGTAGTACTAGTTCACCTAAGGCCTTAACACCTCCTCCTTCTGTGGATCCAAACTACCCAATGAGAGAGACACCATCTCTGAATAGAATGATCATAAATAGTGCAACTTCTCCAAAACAGGCACCAATACTTAATCCTTCTGTAAGTAAATATATGTCACTTCTGTACTTTAAACTCTTCAATGATTGCCTAATGTCCTTGATATCAAACTAAAACACCCTACTGTGGCCTTACTATCACCTACCTACTTTTCCAGTCTCATCCTGAGCTACCCCACACTCTCTGTGCCTAGTTCCTTGATTAAGCCAAACTCTCAGGGCCTTTTCACATGCTCTTCACTTGACCTGGAACTCTTTTCCTGAACGTCTTAGTGGCTAATTCTTTCTCATCTTTCAGGACTCAGTTTAAATATTACCTCAGCAAGGCCTAACCTGACTCCTCTGGGAAAAAGCTAAATATATTAACATATATATTGTTTTATTTTTACTAGTAAAATATCATTAACTGCCTTAATATCCATGATAGAATCATGGTTAAACAAACTTATATTTTTACTCAATGAACTATCATGCCAATAAAAACTATATAGCAATGTAATAAAATGCAAGATTAAAGAAATAGATCTGTTTGTGTATATGGGTATGTGTGTATTCACACACACAAACATACATACTATAATTGAAGCTATGAAAAATTATACCTTGGGAAAAAAAGACAAAAGAAATCTACCAAAATCAAAACAGTAGTTCTGTGATTTTTTTTCCCTATTTTATACTTTTCCAATTTTCTGTAATGTGATTGTATTTTTTTTAATTTTTGTCTTTTAAAAATTAATTTAAGATAATGAAAATCTGGTCATCATCTACTTTTGCTGAAGTTGGCTTATTAGAATGCTAAGGAATAATATCTTTCTTTCTTTTATTGTTTGTAGATGGTTACAAATGAAGGACTTGGCCTTGCAGGTGCAGCTTCTGGAACTAACAGCTCTCCTAGTAGTCTAAAAGATTGTCTCCCTAAATCACAACTTTTCAAATCTGTTTTTGTGAAAAATGTCGGTTGGGCTACACAGGTGAGAAGTTAGATTTCTCTTTGCAAGACAGTTTTTACACTTTTTGCATTGATTATATCATTAATAATTTTCACATTTTTTTATTTGTATACAGATGGAAAGCTCTAGATATTGTTGGTAACAAATTGCCTGCTAGGGCCTAGGTGACCTGTTCTTGCCATTTTTTTTTTAATTAATTAATTTATTTTTGGCTGTGTTGGGTCTTCATTTCTGTGTGAGGGCTTTCTCTAGTTGCGGCAAGCGGGGGCCACTCTTTTTTTTTTTTTTTTTTT